>NC_135558.1:19615370-19802870 GCF_964340395.1 Glandiceps talaboti | reverse complement strand
GTATTCAGCGGTAAACTTTGGACTCGCCCGGATAGCAATCTGAGAGGTACCGATTTCACGAAACAGTGCTCTGTAAAAAGAAGAAACTCACAAGGACACAAATATTACTTTTGTGTTGAATGACTTATACGATTTGCAGCATAGGGAGCTATTCGCCTCAGTTCCAGTCAATTACAGTTAATTGTCAAAGTTCTTTCAAGTAATTTCAGCTCAGCTCACAATTTCTCAAGAACCCGCTGGTATCGCTCTTCACTTCAGTCGCCAACTGACTTAGTCTCCGGAATAGCGAATTCCACAGCTACTTCAAACGCATACGTCATCAACATTTTTATTTAAAACATCGTTCATTCCGTATTACAAATATGGTTAACAAACAAATTGTTTACAACAAAAGATTCTCTCTTAACCTTATTTAGTAAATGTTTATTAATATAATTAATTCAATTCAGCAATAGCCAGTTTATTGACCCGTGCTAAATAATTCTAGCTAGACAGCTGTTGATTCAATTGGGACACAATTTATCACTCTAAGATGACATGTGACCTCTACTCATTAGGATAGAATAACATTACTTGACCCGGCTCTGTCTCATTAATCAATGTGACCTTATCACTTGTGTCTTTTGTCAACAGAGGAATTATCAAATCTTAAATGTTTATTTTGTGACTCGTAACACCATTCCCCCCGTCAAAATATGTTTTGTCCCCAAAACACGTAACCAGCCTAATTGTAAGAGAAGCTAATTTAGGTTACAAAATATTGGGAAGAGCGAAAGTGATGGTACCGAAAGATGAAGGTCACATACTGTCAAAGAGATTATTGAGGACAGACGAGCCCGTATAGTTTATATCATACATCAAGTCAAGTAAAGTTTGATAAATATAAAGTAAAGAAGGAATTTTTTTTTTTTTTTTTTTTTTTTTTTTTTTTTTTTTTTTTTAAGGTAAAAACCTGATAATCCGTAAAAATTTGGAAAGTCGGAAATGTGAAGATAGCTTAAATGCCAAAGAAATGGTAAAAGGGTTTGTTGAGATGTCGTGAGACAAAGGTTTTGTAATATCGATCAAAATTTGTTCACAAAATTCACTTATTTAGCTTAATTAACTTAATTATCTTAAATAATTCTTAATTATAAAAGGCAAAAAGAGTTGCAAAATTGTTCTTAATTGAAAATTTAAATCGTCAAAATGTTTCATGTGAACTTGTAAAAGTTCAAAACTGTCCGAGAGTCTAAGAGTTCAAATTCATTTCAACAATTAGAGTTGAAAATGTTAAGAGTTCAAAAGTTTGTGTCTTCATATAATAATATTGAGGAACTGAAAAGAAACGTCAATATGATGACGTGAAAGTTGAAAGTAGCTCAACAACTTTGTTCCTTAAAGACATTTAAAAGTTAAAGTATTGAGATCACAACTGTCTCTCAATTTTCAGTGTGAAAGTTATCTCAATGTTCAGAGACTAAAAGTCCTTAATTAAATCTAATTAGACGTCAAAATAAAATAGGTACCATTAAAACAATTAATTGTTCATTAAATTTGATAACTGTTAACCATCAAAATTCCAGCGATTGTTCCTTAAATTGTAAACCATGTCAAGTTCAAGGGGTCACATTTCGGAATAGAGTTTTGAGGTTGAAGTGGAGTCGCAGTTGCACTAGTCTGTCGGCTAATGTCGTTACCGTTGCTAGCGTGGATGTCTGTCGTCACACCACTTAATCTACTGTTTACGAGTCTAGCATCTTCATGAATGAAGGGGCCCTGTAAAGGGTTGTCATGAATTGTGCAACTAGGCAAAGAGGTCATGTCCTTACTAGAATCACACATAGGATGATCTGAAATAGTAGGCAATATCGGGATGACATGCATTTCATGATCAATTGGACTGGCCTCAGAAGCCGTTGTCTTAACCATCAGTTTGTGCCAATATTGTTTAATGGCACGTAGGCAGTACTTATAAGTAATCATAAATATGATACAGAGAGCAAAAATACATATTGCCTCAACAATATATTTAATATAATCGGTGTTATGTGGAGGTTCAAATGGTTTTGTAGGGGATGGGTTTGTAGATATGAACCAAGAAATTTCCTGCGCTTCAACTCTTTTGGCCAATAAGATTTGCAACGCTATACTAAAATTTCTCATTTTCCACATCAGATATATGGACAATGCCAAGTTAACACACGATAATGCTAGGGTCACCCAAATTGAATTTGGAAACATTGTAAATACTGATGGATCATCATTAAAGTTTATGTTCTCCTGCCGAAATTGATCCATAGGAGTAAGAAAGACTTTGGAATTATCACGAAGCATAGTGGCAGCACGATTCAAATCAATTTTGATATCGTTTTCTGTGCTTAAAGTTTGTTTCCACTCAGTCTCTAATATTTGTACATCTGGCAATTGAACTGATGTAGGATTGTCGCTTAAGGTAGATAATTTCAAAGTAGGAAGGGCTGTACTATATAAAGACATAAGAACCGGAATATTCAAAGTATGACTATATACGATATCATGATCTTGTTGGCAACTATTTCCCAAGGTATCTATGTAGTATTTTTTTGAGAATAGTAAACAACCGCAAGGTATCGTGATCACACAAAAATGACACTTTTCAATTTTCTGCAATATTGCATCATTACAAGAAAGATGCCAATCTGATGAATAACCCTGAATTAATACTTGCGAATTTCGCAGCACCTGGGCTCTTTGAATGCCTGTGTGACGAACAATTATTTGAGGATTACACCATTTCAAGACTTTAGAATGTTGATTCAATAATACTGCACGAGCACATGATGGTAAGTCTGGTTTCAAAATTGTAAGTGGTTGACAAATAAGAATGGATAAACCTTGACATGTTTGAAATTCAGCTGTTGACATTTCTAGAAAATAATCTCCATTTCGCTGTATTGCAAAATAATTTGGCAAGTTATTTAAGACAGTAACAGATTGTGAAATCGCAGTTCCGTTTGTATTTTGTGCTACTGATGGAAAGGAAGGAATTGGCAAATGAATTACCTTAAATACATCGAAAATCAATGAATGACGACATAAAGGTACTGGAATATTGATGTAAATATTGTGGCCGTTTCTATAAAAAGTAGCTCCTTTTTGACGGTGATAATATGATGCGGTTTCGTGACACAAATGATATTGTGAATATTTTTTCTGAAAGTTGTCTTGTAACTTTTGCAGTGAATTTTCTAAAAGTTTGGAAGAGACAAATTCTGGTGGTAAATAGCCTTCCAGCAAGGTTTGCATACCAATTAAACGTTCTGTAGCTTTGGCTATTAAAACATCCAATGTACGTGATCTATCATCCAGAGCATTTAAAAGTAACATATAACGATGAAATTGATCATTTGAAAGATGATAACTATGGTCCTGTCGCTGTGTTTGTAATCGGAGTCGTTCAATGTCTGCTACTGCAAGAGTCAATTGTTCTACCGTTGAAAAAGTGTTATTGACAGAAGACCACAAATTGTCAATTCGTCGATTTGTAATCTTGAGTACGGAACTCAGGTCAGCACTAAAATGACGTAATCCTGTACGTTGATTTGCTAGTTCTTGTTCAACTGATGAAATATGACGTGCTAAAATCGAGACATCTTTCGTTGTTGCTGTTCCAAATAGAGTTTTAGAAATTTGCCCAATTATTGGCAAAATTGACCTGGTCTTTCGTTCTGAATTATAACCATTATCAAATCCCTTATTTCCATACTTGAATGATGAAAGTCGATCTAGTTCATTTAAGTAATGACGTAACTCTTTCAGCTTGTACTTTATGCGATAGTTTAACGTCTTGATGGAAGCAGAGAATTCATCACACATAGCATCAGTAATATTTAAAAGACACACCTGTTTATGCTGAAATGTTGATGTAACTTTCACAATCTCGTGTATATCCAGCCATGGAACCGCTATAGTGAGTGACCAACTGCTAGCAGAAGCTTCAATGACTGCTACCTTTTCGAAAATCACACCATAATTTAGACGTTGTACATCATCTGTGGCCATGAAGTCATAATCCGAGTCACTTTTTGCATATAATAATGGAAAAAGCATGACATAGAAGAAGACTGTTGCCTTTAGCATTGTAAACAGAAATGTTCTCCGGTCCATGGTGATCGATGAAGTGAGCTAATCAATGTTATCATTTAATGATGTGACCACGTAAGATATTTAAGAAATATTTACTTGTGTGATTTTGAAAGCGAGGCTGAGGATAGTCAGAAGTTATTTTACCATATAAGGTCAGAGCATGACGGATATGGAGATAACAATTTATGTGAGGTATACGAAGAATTTGAGAGATGTTCGAAATTCTAGTCAATAGTGTTTATTGTCCTTTGTGAGGAAATAAATATGTGTCATCAATTGGTGGAAATAAATATGCGTTATAATATGGTGTAACATATATGTTGTCCAAAGATGTTAAATTTAAGCAATCACAATTTTCACCATGATCTTCAGAATTTTCATATTCAGTGAATCTGCCACATTGGCTATTGTAGAACTTATAAGTGTAACGATGTGGTTCATCCGGATTTGTAGGAAAAGTTGTAGCGGTAAAAATATCATGTGAATCTAATATGGCTTGTTGGATTCTTTTGGGGAGAGGTAATTGTGATACAAGACGGCCGGCGTCACGTTTTGATTGTGACAATTTGATGGTACCTCCATAAAACTTTGGATTTCTTCCTAAAGAAATACAGTCTCTTATCTTAAAGACACATAAAGCAAACAAGTCATCTGGTTGGTTAAAATATGGAATTAGGGGTTCAAAATATGATTGTAATGATTCAGCTTTAAGCATGGAATTGAAAAGAGCCTGTGATAATTTTGTGCGCGCCTGCACACATGACATGACATATATTAATACTTCATGTGCTTTACGGAATTTTTCATCATGATTTTCAAAAGTACCTAAACTTCGATAATTATAGCACATGAATAATGCATAACAAAGCACGTCAATTCTCAGCGAATGCCAAGGAGTATTATTTTTTGAAAAATAGGCTAAGATAACCTTCAAACTATTTAGCTTGGAGTGCTCTATAGCCGTGGCGGTGACATATGTCTTCCAATGAAGATAAGGATTAGAAGGGAAATGTAAATTATAATTTTTTAAAGCATATTCGACTAAATTTGCGTGGTCATTGATAATACCTTGATATGTTACTTTATCCATATTATAAAGATACTTAATATTCCGTGGGCTGATTTCAACACTATCCTCGAAAATGGGTGTGTAGTCTTCATTTGCAGGAGTTGCAGCTATACGTTGTAAACGTAAGAATTCTAAATCAGCTGGGTCGCAATGTTGACGTAAAGCTTCATAAAATGAATCCTCTCGTAGAAGACAATTACAATCCAGAGCTTCCATTGCCCATATTCCGTGTTCCTCGTTAATCCAAATAGTCATTTTGAAACCTCAGTATATTTAAACAGGAAGTGTTCATTCAAAGTAATGTTATCGAAATGGAAGTGTATTGCAAGTTGGAACACTAGTGACATGTATAAAATATTTACCGTACATTAGTCAAAAATTTGTAGCCCAATATGGTAATGAAATGTGACATTGTTTTGTGACACCAGTGACAAATGAGAAAGTACAATTGGAGGACCTATTTCTTGTGATTAAAACTAGTTGTTTTTTGAGTGGTCACTTAAGAAGTACCCTTGTGGCCCCTAACACACATCGTCTGGCCAGACTGTTCAATTATTCACACAATCACAGCTGTATTTATATCTAATTCCTTATTAGGTATAACTCGCAGAATCAATCATGAGGGTTTTCTAAATGACCACTCTTAAACATGAACTTTAAATAATGTGATTGACTCATACGGTAAACATTTTTTGATATTTGATGACCAAATATAAGAAATTTATACATGCTATATGGTAATATTTGTTGTAAAGGATTGCAGTGATCAAACAGGTGGTTTACTGTGTCATTGTCTTTGAGTGACCTTAAGTGTATACTTAAAGATGACGTTTATAAGTTCGTGAACCTGATATAAAAACAGGATGGTCCTTGAGAATGTTTAGTGCTAATTGATTCAAGTTTTCAACAGGTTCCCAACTATTAAACTCTGATGAATAACCTTCCCATTTAATTAAATACTGTAGTTTACCATTTTTGTACCTACCACGGATGATTTTTTGAACGTTATAAAACGTTTGATCATTTTCAGCGGTTAATGTATTTGTAATTGCATCAGAACTGTCATCAGTCTGATTTTGGTGGGTATACCGTTTTTCCCGTCTTAACTCAGCTCTATTGCGGATATTTTTTCTCCACGATTGTCCTCTAGGACTGTTGGTGTGTTGATTTGAAGTTGTTTCCGAACACGAATAATATTCAGTTTCTGAGTTCATGTGGTAGTCCGTCATAGTTGTTTGTCTTCTATTATTTTTATCAGTGTTTGATGTGATATTATTGTTGTTAGTGGCAGAGTTGCTATTATCCCTGAGAGGAGCTTCGCTGGCTGTTAATGTAGTTGTATTATTGTTGTCACTTAGGAATTGTGGAGGTCTTAAGCGTGCATGCTTTAAACGATTTGCATGGATTAGCTTAGGATATTTCTTATCACCTGTTATGTATTCCAACTTGAAATTTACTGGTGAAACTTGTTCGATTATTCGAAATGGCCCACGAAAAGGGTGGTGAAATTTAGGTGTTCGACCCAATTTGACTGCTGGGTGATGTAGATATACGACATCACCCACTTTGAATCTGTGATCATGTGCTTTTTTTGCATCAAAATATGTTTTCATTTTGTGTTGAGCTTTCTGGATATTTTGTTTTGCGAGTGATATTGCAAGATTTCTAGCATGAGCTAATTCATCTAAATGATACTGAATATTGCGTGATTTACCCAATCTTGGCAAAATTTCAGCATCAACTGGTAATCGTGGTTCTGTGCCAAATAGGGCACAGAATGGTGTGATTCCAGTTGCTTCATGTGGGGTTGCCCTATATGCAAATAGAACAGATTGGAGATATGTGTCCCAGTCTGAACTTTGACAGTTTACATATATGCTAAGCATATTTATTATTGATTTGTTTAAGCATTCCACACTTCCGTTCGTAGTAGGCATATAAGGTGAGCTGCGTTGCTTAATAACATCAAAATATCGACATAATTCCGTTACAATTTGAGACATAAAGGAAGAACCTTGGTCTGACAACAATGAATTTGGAAATCCAAATTGACAGAAGATGTGTTCGAACAATATTCGAGAAACTGTTTCGGCTTTGCAATTTGCTGTTGGGAAAGCCCAACAAAATTTGGTAAGGTATTCTGTGATTACCAAAATATAACTATTTCCAGATTTTGTAGTGGGCAACTTTCCCACAAAATCAATTCCTATCTTATCAAATAAACCATTTACTGGTATAGGAAGTAATTTTTGACGATATCGAATACCTCGTTTCCGTGAGTGACAGAAGACACAGGATGCCACGTAAACTGTCACGTCTTTGATTAAGGTGTCCCAATAATAACGTAATCTGATAGCCTGTAACGTTCGTGAGGTACCCAAGTGTCCTGCTGTGACGTCATCATGAACCCTCCTTAATATGTATAGTTGTAAGGATTTCGGAATTACTAACTGTCGAATACAGTTATGAGCTTTAGCTGACTTACCTGTAGGGGACCAGTAATGATATAATATACCATTCAAAATGGTAAAATTGTCACTGCTTTGTATTATCTTCTGTGCATGCTTTGAGTCTGAAGGTAACTCGCCATCATTGGTTAAATAATTAATCATTGGTAATAAGTGTTTGTCCTGACGTTGTAAATTGTAGAGTTTATTAATGCCAGTATGTGTATTATCAATCTCACTATGATCGGTTAGTGTGTCATTGGAGTCGATTGATTGAGTGGATGCATTACACAGCTGGTCAGTCATGATATCAGTTTCAGACGAGTCGTATAGATGTCTGATGTCTGTAAGGATATCTTCTTGCGTGTTGAGTTGTAAATTGGCTATCTCTGGAATGTTAGAAATTTCATTCATAGTTAGCTGTGACTGATTGTGTGTATAATTTATGTCATCTGAATTAGTATTGTCGGTGTCTGTCGGTGTAATTTCGGAGTTTTGATATTTTTCAGGTGGATATTCGCGGCGCGACAAACTGTCCGCATGTGGAATTTTTGCTCCAGGTCTGAAAAGAATGTCGTAATTGTAACCTTGTACTTTGAGTACCCACCTGGCTAGCCTGCCGCTTGGAGTTTTCATTTTGAATAGGTAGATCAAATTTGCATGATCTGTAATGATTGTGAATTTGTTTCCTCTCAAGTAAATATCACATTGTGTTAATGCATGTATTACCGCGAGACCTTCACGTTCTGTACAGGTGTAATTTCGTTGTGCTGGATTTAGAGTACGACCACCATAAGAAATGACTCTTTCTATGCCATCTTGAACTTGGGCTAAAATGAATCCTACACTGTATGCTGACGCGTCCGTATATAATAGAAATTCCTCATTAAAACGTGGGAACGCCAATATTGGTTTTGATGTCAACGCCTTTTTTAACGTATCAAAAGCCTGTTGACAGTCATTAGTCCATATGAATTTTGCACTCTTTGCAAGCAATTTGTGTAGAGGATTTGCTATTTTTGAATAGTTATGAATAAATCGTCTGTAATATCCTGCGCAACCTAAGAACGATTGAAGTTGTGATACTTTCGTTGGTACGGGAAATTTTAATATTGCGTCGACCTTTTTTGGGTCAGTTGAGATGCCATTTTCGTTCAAGATATGACCTAGGAATTTAACTTCCCTTTTTCCAAATATACATTTTCGCGGGCTTAATTTCAAATTTGCATTTATTAACCTACCTAGAACAATGTCAAGGTTTTGAAGGTGTTGTCGAAACGTTGTTGCAAATATTAATATATCGTCTATATATGATATGCAAATTTTATATTGTAATTGATTTAAAATAAATTCTAAACTGCGTTGAAAGCTACTACTTGAGTTACGTAATCCTTGTGGAAGTGTCTTGAACTCAAACTTTCCATCATGAGTAACAAATGCCGTCTTATGTGAATCTTTTTCATCAAGGGCAATTTGCCAAAATCCACTAGTCATATCAAGTGTAGAAAAATATTTGGGACTTTGGGCCCCGATCATTTCTAAACTATCTGAAATATTTGGGAGCGGATGATTGTAAATTATTGTCACCTTATTTAATTCACGATAGTCAATCACAAGACGCCATGAGCCTGAAGGTTTTTTGACCAAAAGTACAGGTGCACTAAATGGGGATTTGCTACGTCGAATTATATTTTGTCTTAAAAGGTCATTTGTTTGTCTCGAAATTTCCTCACGCTTGTCAGGGGATACTCTATAGGGTGCCTTTGGTTTCACTTTGGCATTAGGTTCTAAATCAATAGTATGTTTAATAATATCACAATAACCCAAAGTATTTGAATTATCTACGAATGCTCGCCTATTTCTCCATAGTACTTCTTGTAAGTCATTAATTTGGCTATTTGTCAAGTTAGAGCATTGCCCAGTGAAGTCAAATAATGAATGAAATTCTTCCCGTTCTAAAGAGGGATTTGTCTGAGAAGGGTGTGTCTTATTATTTAAATATGTGTCCGTCATGTCAAAGTCATGTAAAGTGGTTCCGTCTGGGAGTGGTCTGAAAGTGCCCAATCGAATATGCCTACCTAATATGGCCTCATTGTTAGATGTGTTGATCAACCTGATTGGAACTGAACCCTCATAAGTAGATGCTAATACTCGTGCAACTTGAATGCCTAAGTAATGTAGTGACGTCATGTTGGTAGTGGTTCCTATTAGTCCATTCGGAAATGAGCCCCTTAGCTTAGCCGAAATTATGCATTCACACCTAGGGGGTATGACATATTTTTTAGCTGGTCTCAAGACTGCATTGGCATGGATGAATAATTTCTTGTGTGCAAAATCAATTATTGCTTTGTGCTGCTCTAAAAATTCCATTCCTAAGATCAAATCTCTATCTATGTCCTTAACCAAATGCACTGGAACATTGATTAGTTGATTTTCAATACGTATTGGAATTTTTACATAGCCTTGAATAGGAATCTGCTGATTGTTTGGTAATTCTATACATTTGTATTTAGGTCTTTTAATTTTGAACTTTTTTAGCTGTGGAATTTTTTCAAATAGTTTTGTGGAAACTACGTTTATTGTAGCTCCAGAGTCGATCAAAGCCGAAATTGCAGTATTGAAAATTTTAATAGTGATCAAATTGTTAGATTGTACCTTTAAATCAGCAGATTTTACAGAATTTAATTTGGGCGTGTGAGACATATTAGGCTCTTTGGATTTGATATTTCTCACACTCCTTAATCGTTTTTTGAATAAAAACGACTATAGGTAGGTCTTGGACAATTTCTAGCTATGTGACCTATTTGACCACATGAATAACAACCTCTGTTATTTCTTTCTGGGCAGGATGGGGCCATATGACCTGAACGATTACAATTTCTACATATTTGTCTGCCAGACATAATTTCTCTTCCGCCATATCTTGGGCGATTTTTATCAAAATTATTTTGACGGTCATACATAGGCCTGTTTGTATTGAAATTTGGCCGGCCTACTGCAAAATAATTGCCCTGATTTTGACGAAATTGAAGATTTCTTTGTGTCTGAGGGTAATATCCCGCCCGATTGTCAGAAAATGTTT
The DNA here is from genome assembly GCF_964340395.1 of Glandiceps talaboti. Lineage (NCBI taxonomy): Eukaryota > Metazoa > Hemichordata > Enteropneusta > Spengelidae > Glandiceps > Glandiceps talaboti. Next base: position 19,792,165 of record NC_135558.1, on the reverse strand, counting down.
GAGACTGTACCTGTTGTTGCAATTCTTCATTTCGACGAGTGAGCAATTCATTTTTTTGTCGTAATTGTGTAGTGAGCTCCACCATGTCGTCATGCAATTCTTGATCAATCCTGTTCTTGGGCAACTTCAATGTTGTGTTTCTGGATGTCAGCTGGCTGTCGTGGTTTGGTAGTTGAGATATGATTTCTGCTGTCTTGGCCGCTGAAAACGCATTTTCAAAGTCATTTGGTTCCCGGGATAAAGTTGCTATCTTGATTTCATGACGCAAACCCTGTAAAAATAAACTTAAAATTTCTGGGGCCGTGCGCATTGCTTTAGCACATTTTTCCCGTAATCGGCTGGAATAGTCATCCACAGATTCATTTTGTCGTTGTTTTATCAAACTTAATTGCTGATCAACGAGCCATCTTGGTTGAATACGATGAAATCTTGCAATAAATAAAGGCCGCAATTCATTCCAATTTTGTGCCTGATTTTCGTCCAAGTCTACATACCATCTTTCAGCAACATCTCTTATCAATAATATAAAGTATTGAACTTTTTGATCGTCATTTAAGTTCTTTAATACAGCAAATGCATCAAATTTATTCAACCATCGTTCTGGTGATTCATCTTCTTTGCCATAATAGTAAGGCGGTTTCTCATCACTTATCTGGACTCTTCCTATTCTGTTATTCACATCTTGTATTAGATTTTGAATGTTATGAATAGGGTCAGCTTGATTATTTTGTTCCAAATTTTGTGCAATTGGAATATTTGGTTGTAGGTTGTGATCAATTGGTACAATTGGTATTATGTCTTGATCAATCTGTAAATTGTTCTCCAAGTTTGCCATTTGTGCAAGAGGAATTTGTGGTATGTCTGGCTGTCTCAGTATACGGCCCGATCGTAGTAGCATATAATGTCTTATAAAGTACTTACGTTTTGCGATTGTACTTTTTTACCTGTTGATTCTTTGAATAGCACTGTCCAGCCCGGATTTTACACCAGTGTTACAACGCTGAATTTGGTAGCTGCAACGTTGACCCGTATTCAGCGGTAAACTTTGGACTCGCCCGGATAGCAATCTGAGAGGTACCGATTTCACGAAACAGTGCTCTGTAAAAAGAAGAAACTCACAAGGACACAAATATTACTTTTGTGTTGAATGACTTATACGATTTGCAGCATAGGGAGCTATTCGCCTCAGTTCCAGTCAATTACAGTTAATTGTCAAAGTTCTTTCAAGTAATTTCAGCTCAGCTCACAATTTCTCAAGAACCCGCTGGTATCGCTCTTCACTTCAGTCGCCAACTGACTTAGTCTCCGGAATAGCGAATTCCACAGCTACTTCAAACGCATACGTCATCAACATTTTTATTTAAAACATCGTTCATTCCGTATTACAAATATGGTTAACAAACAAATTGTTTACAACAAAAGATTCTCTCTTAACCTTATTTAGTAAATGTTTATTAATATAATTAATTCAATTCAGCAATAGCCAGTTTATTGACCCGTGCTAAATAATTCTAGCTAGACAGCTGTTGATTCAATTGGGACACAATTTATCACTCTAAGATGACATGTGACCTCTACTCATTAGGATAGAATAACATTACTTGACCCGGCTCTGTCTCATTAATCAATGTGACCTTATCACTTGTGTCTTTTGTCAACAGAGGAATTATCAAATCTTAAATGTTTATTTTGTGACTCGTAACACTATCAACTTCGTCCGTTCTCCAGTGCCACAGCCAACATCTAGAATAACATCGTCAAATGTCCAGTTATCTTCTAACAATGTCAGCAATTCGGTACCAATATTATGTTGTAATTCTCCATTCTGTGAGTAATTATTCCAATAAACACTGTTCATGTTAAGTTGACGTTTAACGTACTTACAGCATTGAACGTTGATCGTTGATCGTTGTATTTGTTCATACCAGAGGTTGGTCAAGCGTTTATTGTACTCGAAATTGTATGGGCGACAAATGAATATATATTTTTGTTTCTCGTTGTAACAGGCTTTAATGGAAGAAGTCCATTTCAAGTTGCCGGTACCGTAGGCGGTTCCCGCGGGAATCCAAACCCTCCCGTACCGCCGGCGGTTTTACCGCTTTGTTACCGTGCATATTCATGAGAAACTCATTACCGCTTGACATGGCATAATGAATTCAGTGTGAATGGGGTACCTGAATATTAATCAGATCGTTGTTTCTGGTCGGTCCCGCGGGAACCTCGGTTTCTTCCATCAATGCAAAGATGTTTTTAGACAGTAAAAAGTTACTGTCTATGGTTCTATGAGAATACAATAACATGGCGATAATAACGATAATATAGACGTGTATAAGCCAAACGTTTATGGTAGGGGTAAAAATACACTCGTTTTATATGATCGTATAAATTCACTGCAAGTAATGTTACAATTGGTTAACTGCGACGTACGTTAAAAAATCATCAGACGATTTCGAGTCAAGAATAAACATTGCCATACGAATCAAGTTTATTGGAACATGTAATCAATTTGTGACGAAAAGTCACAACTGCTTTCATTCTTCGATCGCAGCGTGCATGCAGTGTGATCGAATAGTGGAACAGCAGTCTTTGTTAAAAATACGATAACTCCGTGCAAGTGGGTCAAATGTTGAGCGGGTTCATCGAAAGGGCAGGACTTTGAATGGTAAGAGTGGTCTGCTCGGAATATGCAAATTGCAGGCTAGAGCATTGTTCTACCATTCGAGTGGCAGTGGGAGATAACTTGAATATGGCAGAATGGCTAGCGATGTCATATGAAGGCTGCTATCATATAGAAAGTGTTATGGACGTCAAGGCTCTTCGTGAACGTCATATTGACACAATTTGGGACGTTCGAGATTCTGACGTAGTCGTTTCCACCTTCCCCAAGTCAGGAACAACGTGGATGACATATGCACTCATGTCAATGTATGATGACCTGAACTGGAAGGTACCAGGCTCAGGAAGGTGTGCCGAGTTAAGCGTCGTGAACGAGAATTTAGACGTCCTCACTGGTTTTTATCATCAACACGTCAAGTCTATCAAGACATCAATGAAAGACGTACCATCGCCACGATTAATGGCGTGTCACTTACCACCACAGTGCTATCCTAATGTTTGGAAAGCCGGGGAGAAGCAATGTAAAATCGTAAACGTTACCAGAAATCCGAAAGACGTGTGTGTGTCCTATTATTCTTATCTGAAAAACATGGAGTATACGAAAATGGAACTTACCTGGGAAGAATGGGTACCATCATTTATTGAAGGCAAAGTTTGGTTTGGGCCCTGGCTACAACACGTCTTAGGGTGGCATAAGTATGGTCTACGAGACAACGTCCTCCACCTATACTTCGAAGACATGAGGAACGATTTAAAATCCTGTCTCTCCACTGTGGCGACATTTTTAAACCGCCCTTTGACCGACGATAAAATGAATAAAGTTGTCCAGCAGTGTAGCTTTAAGTCGATGCAGGCAGTCAACGTTCCAAGTGGTATGTGGGGTTCGCAGTCTGAAGGATATTGGGATATGAAAGGCAGTTTTCTACGCAAAGGTGAGGTTGGAAGCTGGAAACAGAAATTTACTGTTGCCCAAAATGAATTGTTTAATGAGACAATACTCGCGGAGCTTGGTAAAAATGATCTTAACTTACAATATGAACCATAATGTCTTCTTTACCTGTGTAAGTCGAGGTGACTGACTTTTATAAGTAATTAGTTATTAGTAATACACAGAAAACACCAGGTATCGGACAGGGATAGTTACCAAACTTTGTTACAGCATAGACAGTGGAGCTCCACTGTCTATGGATAAAGCGATAATTGTGTTATATTTTTTTTCCAAAAGGCCATGCGACCAGTATGTTGGTAACAGTGATCAAAGAACAGCGATGGATAAATTGTGTTCTTTTTGATACCCAATTTTCTTTGTTAGAAGTGGTGTTTCGTATTTTAATTAGTGATGAGAACTCCAACTTAATCAACCCTGTTATCATATCTCGTACAAGATGGTCGGACTAAACTATTCCTTACGTGGGTTTACATCTGTAGTTGGCGAGCGAGTATTTGCCTTCATGGCGACATTTTGAGACCAGTTCAGATTTTTTGTTCTGTAATGTATTCTTTTCAGCATTGTTTAAGTGGCCCGTATTTCAATCCCGGGTCACCGCATTAGGGACTACTCCACCCAGTACACAGCGTCTTATCTGAGAGGATTAACACTCACGTCACCGTGTCCACATATCAATGACAACGATCAAACATTTACTAATCCTGTTATGACACTGTTTCTGCCTGAACCAAAATCATTTATAGTAACAACGGACATCGGAATCATTTCACTGCGTTGCTAGTCGTTGTGATACTCGAACTGTATTATGTACAGGCTCGCAACGAAACGGCCATATACACATTGAGCTTGAAAGTTCGGCCGACACAGTATACAGCGACTGTGCAGTGTGCGTATTATACCATAGACAATGGATGGCAGTTGTCTACTGCATAACACTTTTGACTCGACAGAGGTGGTAATTTTGTTTCATTGTAATGTGTCATAATTATGTAACACATATAGTTTTATAAATAAAAGAATGAATTTCACGAAAAAGAACCTTTTGTATGTTTGTTCAAAGATCGGAATACAAATGTACCGGGGAGACAGCTGTGTTGACGTATCACACAACAATGCACTAGCGATGGCAAAGGAACTGTCTGAAGTAAATCGCTGTTTTGTTTATCGTTCATTGCAATGTCCCGAAAGGGTTGAACGGGCCAATTTTATAACTTTACCACTGTACAGTGAATCAAAATATGGAGCTTGGACGACAGCGTATGAATATAACGGGGTGTGCTGTACGCCGGGGATGTACGTACGTGGCAGGGTGGAGCCGAAGACAATTGCACTTACAGCTACACGACTTTTGCAATTGAAACTCATGATCCAAAAAATCTGTTTCGGCACCATTTTGAATAGTATTCTGCCTTCTTTCCTTGTATATTTTTGTCCAGACGCGTTACATTATTTTCTGTTGATGCAGCATGTACTATGTGTATCATAACACGGAAAGTCGGGTTGACGTCATGCTCAGTTTAGATTGAGATGATCGACATACTGCCACTTCCAACGACATGGTGAAAAAGAATGCTTTGTTACATGTAATCAATTCAAAATAATACGCAGATAATGGGCGGAAAAAAAACCCAAAATTTACTTCTTTAAAAAAAAAGATTTACAGGTTCGTTATTATTTCGGGGGAGTTTGAATTTATTGTGTGATTTGGCACGCTCGGTATGTGTAACAGGGTGTACCGATTTTCAGCCTTCAATGCAAATGCCAAAACCACGTAAAATAGGATGTCATTATTTCCGGGTTTACACATGAGGTAAAAGAAGGGTTTCGATTCCACCAAAAAGTATTACAAGAGAAATCGGCTAAAATATGGGCAATAATGTCATATGTGTTGACAACACTGGCGTTGTTGAGTCAACTGACGAGGTCTCGGCCAGCAACGACAGTGGTATCGATATCGGTGACGAGGCCTCGGCCATCAATGACAGTGGTATCGGGGACGATCTGCAAGATTAAAACAACGACATTGCTTTGCATCAAAACGAATGTCCGCACTGCCTTTGCTACCCGTGTGTCACAACATACCGACAAGACTGGCTTGGTATGGGCCAGGAACCTTGTGACGAAAATGTTTTGGTTCGCCATCGGCTCTACCGAAAGTATTGGAATATGCTCGACCGAAGAAATGCGTGGAACGATCCACGCTACTTACATAGGAAACAGCAACTAATGCAGGCTGATGATGTTGCCATCAGTCGTAGGGAAGTGATGCCTAAATGCGTCACTTCGCAGGTACGGTCTCTTTATCCAAATTTACCCGGTGTTCCGTACAGAGGTCATAGCTGGGCGTAAGCTCGGTCTAACCGAACGGCTGAAAAGCCACAAACCAAACGGCCCTTTTCAGGGCCATCACATCCTCCAAAAAGAGTGTACCTTACCTAAACTACACGTTCATGTTTTGCGTATGTCGGTGTTGTCATTTGTTAGCAATTTTATTCGAATTTGATCATTACCGTTATGTTATTATGGTAGGTAGAGGTAAATAATCTAGCGAATTGATTATCGAGATACTACCAACCCCCCAGGGAGTTACGCAAACGTTTACACAGTACTAGCCCCGTCTACACGGCACTAAAAATCCTACCTGAGGTAGGATTCAGGATAGTTTGAAGCCCGTGTAGACGCAAACGCGTCCTGAAACCCTCCTGACTTAGGACACCTTTGAGAGGTTTCCTGAAACCATGGAAGTATAACCCAGTATACTTCCATGCTGAAACCCTCCTGACTTCGTCCTATGTGCTGTGTGGACGCGTTCCGTCCTGAAAGCCTCCTGACCCCGGAAGTAGATCTACGAGCATGTCAGGTGATACGTTATCAGCTGATACAACATGGGTTTTTACGGTTTCGTTCGTCTACCGAAAGGTTCATAGGTGTTATGACTGAAAATTTCGTTCAGGTCAGTAATGATGTATATTTTTGGGCATATTTCAATTCTCTGTTGTGTAAAATTTACTATAGGTGCAAAATATAATGATAACTCGATAACATTAATGCGTTTTGTGTTGATTTTTCGAACGTTGTGTGTGTGTGTTCATGAACGATTGTTTGTCAAGTTGGCGCGAAATCGAGACCTAAACCGACATTTATTAATATAAGTTCGTAAATTTATGAATTTTTTCGTCCATGGTTTTAATGATGTACATATGAACAAGTTAAAAAACAATTTCTCCCAAAATGTATGTGTGTGCTTTGTTGTAAATGAGTTAAACAACACTTCATATGATTGTTAATTTCCAAAATTGTGTAGAAATTGTTACTTTGTTGCACATTTGGAACTATTTACAAACTCCTATTTGTTGTGTGTACGATATGTCAAATAAATATGGCAGCTAATTTTGGTAGAGATTTTTGGGAAGACGAGGAAACAGCTGCGTTAATTGCTGTATGGGGCGATGCCGTGATACAGGCTGAATTAGAGAACAGTTCTCGTACTAAGGGAACTTATGAACGTATTTCCAATCTATTGAAAGAGAGGCACGACGTAAATCGAACCGGTGAACAATGCTCAACGAAACTACGGCACCTTAAAGAATCATATAAACGATTTAAAGATGTCCTCAGGAAGTCTGGCAGTGGTCGCCCAGATAAATGGCCTAAATTTTTAGAGGCCATTGACACCATATGGTGTAAAAGGCCACAGATAGACCCAGTGCATGTCATTGACACTAGTGTCAATTCTAGTTATGGGAAAAATAGCAACAACAACAACAGCAGAAGCAGCAGTAGGAGTAGTAATGGTGCTAGTAGTAGTAATAGTACTAATACTGATGATGATGAAGAAGAAGCTGAACAGCCGCCCATGCAAACAGGTATTATTTTTTATCATTTCATCTTTGTACTTTCCATTATAAAATATTTTCTCCTGTTAAGTCCACAAGATACACTTGTTGACCATTTCTACCATGCCCTATTTTTTTATGTTCCGCAAATTAACTTTTAGCTCTAGGGCCTTAGTAGGGATGACAAAGAGGTATATATTTAATTTTTAAATTATGAAAGTACTTATATTTACTGTCTGTCCAAATTAAACTAAATATGAAACAGCATAGATAAAGTCCATGATGATGTTGGTAATTCAATTAAAATTGCCGAGATGCTAAATAAATGTAACAGTTGTACTACAAATTTCAATAACAAACATTTTACGCACTTTGTATTTTTTTGCAATTTATTGTTTTCCTAAGTCGAGATTAGCAATGGTAATTTTTTCCATATTATTTTTTCAATGTAAAAAATAGGAATAATGTTTAAAAGTAAATAGTTATCCAAAATACCCCATTGTCAAAATGTCATCCATATATAGTTATTTGTACATTTATTGTATTTGACATTGAATTATTAATTTCACTGCAGATAACATAGTGACTTGTTTGTTCATTGTATATACATATCTGGTAGGTACATGATATATATGTTAACTTTAATCAGGACAATTCCTATAGACTAGACAGGCAAGTGGTGAGGGTGTTTGTGCTAATTAAAGGGCCCCTATTTAATGTAATTTTTTGAATTATACAACCAAAATATATACCCATAGCTTCCAATCTAGAGTAAACCCATCCCCCACCAGCCACTCTATGGCCAGGTCAGCTGTGTAGTAGCTGGTTTGTCAGACCCCCCCCCCCCTATTTTTTTTTAATTTAACATCTATTGTAAATTTATTGAACACCATTTTGTACATGTCGATTAGAAGTGTATTCTATTTATGAGTAGTATAATAATAAGTTGAAATCATGATTCCTTTGGACCCTGATGTCAAAAAACAGTTTGATTTGATACACTGTGAAGCATACTATACATGTATGTACTGGTACATGATACTGATTCACTATTATTCAGGTTGTGCAATATTATGGGTAGGCTATATATAACAAAGTAGTTTTTAAAAATGTTCGAGTTGCAACTAGTGCAGTTTTGAGAGAACCTCGTTGCATTGGAAATATCATAATCCTAATAACGTGCCTGATACAGCAAGTGAGCATGTACCTTAACAAAGCAACCAACCCAACTCTACCAAGTTTAATTCTCCTGTAGTGTGTATTTACCCATGATGATTTGTATTGTTATACTTTATGCCTGCTAAAAGATTTTCTTTATTAAATATTTACACAGGCAAAGAAGTTGGAAATGACGCTACAATTAGAAAAAGGATAGCAGATGAACCTGCAAACAAACCAGTCACCAAGCAGCGTAAGCCAAATAAATTTAAGGCTGCCATGGCTGAAGCAACTAAGACACTGATGTCTATAACGGAGAAGTCAACTGAGAAATTAAATGATTTCCAGTCCATGTTCCTTGAAATGGAGAGAGAGAGGAAAGAGGAGGAGCGTAGAGAGAGAGAAAGAGAAAGGGCACATGATCGTCAAATGATGGCAATGCTTGGCAACATACTAAGTGGATCGTCCACCCAAAATCAAAGCAGTACCATTGATGATGAAGGTTCAACTTATGCAGTAATGTCCAATTACATGGGCCCTTACTAGTTTTTGTGATGTTATTTGTACTTCCTAATATTTAGATTCTTATATTTTTAAAGTGGCCATATAGATGAGAATTTGGTATTTATTTTGGATTTGTATTTGATAAAACAGCTTCACCATGTTTTTCTACTTGAAAAAATAATACGAAATAACATATACCAAGTCCATGTTCACATCTCAATAAACGGCAAAACATTAAACAATGTGTAAAATGTTTGCTATTGTGCGTACAATAACAAACTTTTTGCACTTTTTGCATTTTTTTGCAATGTATTGAGTTATGAATATAGACTTGGTATATGTTCTTTTGCATTATTTTTTCAAGTAGAAAAACATGGTGAAGCTGTTTTATCAAATAAAAATCCAAAATAAATACCAAATTCACATCCATATGGCCACTTTAATGTTTGTTTGATAACATTGGTATAGATGCTTCCCAACAATGCATGTGTAAGTTTTAAATGGAATGTCTTTCCAAAAGATTTTTCCATAAACTGTGTGTTCTGGAGAGTCATTTGATGATTTTACATCACCTACATTTATTTGTGTTTGCACATTAACAGCAGGTTGATATTGTGCATTTACAGGGTCCCTTTGCCATGTGTTATTGTGTGACAGAACTCAGTAGAAATAATAAAATCAATGGTCACATGCTGAATACTCATGACAGTTGTGTTACATTGCAGTGTATAGTCATTTTTGTACTAATTAATGTTCAGTGTGTCAACATTGAATAACATTGAATAACTTAATCATCTGTCTCTCATGATGCACTAGATCATAGCAAAGATACCCTATAAAGGCACAAGATCAACGTTATGTTTTCCCTGAATTTGCAAGTAATTGTAATTGATGATACATTATGAAATGACTCTTCACAATGCACATTTTAAAAAGAAGACTATTTCCTGGAGTGGTGTTCCCCTTAAATCTCCTTAACTTTGAGAGTGAGTTGTTACATGTTTAGTATTAAAAATAATTAGTGTTTTCAAGAGTATTACATAATTTTTACTGTTGCTGTTACTAAAAATCTGTTCAATATTTACTAAATATGTTGAATTTTGATAGTTGATTAATTATAGCTGGCTCGGAGTCTGCAAGTTACAGGTCTGTGCCTCATTGTTGCTGTTTATATCTGAATGGCTAAAGTCCTTTGCCAAGATTTGAAGTGTGATTGTGCTTCAGTCAACCCGGCTGTATAATTGGGTACCAGTAAATTATAGTGTAAAATAAATCAATAAAAAATCAGGACTGTATTTCTTGAATTTCTATTGTCATGGCTCTTTTCTGTTTTTCCTTTGTCTTCCTTATCCATGTGCCTTTTTTCTATTCAAAGCCTACTTACATAGGTTAAATATCCCGCCAGATTTAAACTCATACACATTCATAAACATCACATAGGTAAGAGTAGTACAAGTAAAGACACACTTTCATTGCTCGCATATTAAAGGACAGACAGTGAGTTGTGTTATTACTAAGCAACTAAGACACTGATGTCTATAACGGAGAAGTCAACTGAGAAATTAAATGATTTCCAGTCCATGTTCCTTGAAATGGAGAGAGAGAGGAAAGAGGAGGAGCGTAGAGAGAGAGAAAGAGAAAGGGCACATGATCGTCAAATGATGGCAATGCTTGGCAACATACTAAGTGGATCGTCCACCCAAAATCAAAGCAGTACCATTGATGATGAAGGTTCAACTTATGCAGTAATGTCCAATTACATGGGCCCTTACTAGTTTTTGTGATGTTATTTGTACTTCCTAATATTTAGATTCTTATATTTTTAAAGTGGCCATATAGATGAGAATTTGGTATTTATTTTGGATTTGTATTTGATAAAACAGCTTCACCATGTTTTTCTACTTGAAAAAATAATACGAAATAACATATACCAAGTCCATGTTCACATCTCAATAAACGGCAAAACATTAAACAATGTGTAAAATGTTTGCTATTGTGCGTACAATAACAAACTTTTTGCACTTTTTGCATTTTTTTGCAATGTATTGAGTTATGAATATAGACTTGGTATATGTTCTTTTGCATTATTTTTTCAAGTAGAAAAACATGGTGAAGCTGTTTTATCAAATAAAAATCCAAAATAAATACCAAATTCACATCCATATGGCCACTTTAATGTTTGTTTGATAACATTGGTATAGATGCTTCCCAACAATGCATGTGTAAGTTTTAAATGGAATGTCTTTCCAAAAGATTTTTCCATAAACTGTGTGTTCTGGAGAGTCATTTGATGATTTTACATCACCTACATTTATTTGTGTTTGCACATTAACAGCAGGTTGATATTGTGCATTTACAGGGTCCCTTTGCCATGTGTTATTGTGTGACAGAACTCAGTAGAAATAATAAAATCAATGGTCACATGCTGAATACTCATGACAGTTGTGTTACATTGCAGTGTATAGTCATTTTTGTACTAATTAATGTTCAGTGTGTCAACATTGAATAACATTGAATAACTTAATCATCTGTCTCTCATGATGCACTAGATCATAGCAAAGATACCCTATAAAGGCACAAGATCAACGTTATGTTTTCCCTGAATTTGCAAGTAATTGTAATTGATGATACATTATGAAATGACTCTTCACAATGCACATTTTAAAAAGAAGACTATTTCCTGGAGTGGTGTTCCCCTTAAATCTCCTTAACTTTGAGAGTGAGTTGTTACATGTTTAGTATTAAAAATAATTAGTGTTTTCAAGAGTATTACATAATTTTTACTGTTGCTGTTACTAAAAATCTGTTCAATATTTACTAAATATGTTGAATTTTGATAGTTGATTAATTATAGCTGGCTCGGAGTCTGCAAGTTACAGGTCTGTGCCTCATTGTTGCTGTTTATATCTGAATGGCTAAAGTCCTTTGCCAAGATTTGAAGTGTGATTGTGCTTCAGTCAACCCGGCTGTATAATTGGGTACCAGTAAATTATAGTGTAAAATAAATCAATAAAAAATCAGGACTGTATTTCTTGAATTTCTATTGTCATGGCTCTTTTCTGTTTTTCCTTTGTCTTCCTTATCCATGTGCCTTTTTTCTATTCAAAGCCTACTTACATAGGTTAAATATCCCGCCAGATTTAAACTCATACACATTCATAAACATCACATAGGTAAGAGTAGTACAAGTAAAGACACACTTTCATTGCTCGCATATTAAAGGACAGACAGTGAGTTGTGTTATTACTAAATGCTTCAAAACATTTTTTGTTATGTATGTATGTATGTATGTATGTATGTATGTATGTATGTATGTATGTATGTATGTATGTATGTATGTGTGTGTGTGTGTGTGTGTATGTATGTATGTATGTATATATGTATGTATACATATATGTATTTATGTATATATGTGTCTGTCGGTAAGTAGATAGGTAGGTAGTCATGCATGTATGTATAACCTGTGTGTGTGTGTTTTGTTTACCCAATCAAGGATGCTAATGTGTATTTTTTAGGGCTATTTTAAGTTTTTCCAATAACATGGTCTTCCAGTATGAATGAATATTTCTCTCAGAATAAGCCCTCAAAATGCTTACATCCCAACCCTTTAACAACATCGGACAACCCATGTACTTTAGGTCCAACTCTACCTCTAGATATATCTGATAAATTAACCAGGCCAATAATGATTTATGGATGTGATATCTGGAGTGATGAGTATATTATTGACTCACCAATAGAAACCATAAATCTTAATTTTTGTCAACTCATATTTAGGGTCTTGAGAAAATGTACAAAAACAGGAATATATGGAGATTTGGGCAGATTTCCACTCAAAATATTTTCCAAAAAACAAGCAATTAATTAGACCATACACTTGCTGCATTCAAATAATACTTTATTAAAGGAAGCATTTACGTAACAAAACTAAATGGTACCCGTTTGTGACCTCATGAGTATCCAACAATGACGTACATCATGTCAGTAACTACAAACCGACTTCATTGTTGTTGAGTTGAAAAATGACAAACGATGACAATAAAAAATTGAATTTACAAAAAAGAAAAAAGAACTAAGAACGTTTAAACTATTCAAATCAGAATTTAAAAAAGAACACTATTTGGAACAACTACATAACTCTGAACTCAGAGATTAAATTTGTAAATTTAGATTAAGTGACCACAGACAGGAAATTGAAAGAGGCAGATACCACAAACTACCAGTTAATAAAAAAATATGTAAATGTTGTGACACATGACATGTAGAAGATGTAAAACACTTCCTATTACAATATCCTCTATATAATATTGTCTTTTTTAAGTTGATATCAGTCTCTACATTCATTCCTTGTGAGACTTCACAACTTTATTTACTTTTTTTGGAATACGTAACAAAATTTGAGGTTGGCTTGAAAAAATAGGTGGGGTCGGGTAACTGAACCAAACAATTTTGTTTAGGCCTCTCATATTCTTCTTCAGATAACTTCAGATAATCTTCATCAGGGAGCCTTCAGTAATTACTCAGAGAAGATAGTGCCATGAAAATTGGGTGAATCACTTTTTACTGATCTGTCCTTGGAGGAAGGCGATATTTAAAAAAAATACCCTGTTTCTAGATGGATTGTAAATCAGGACCTCCTGTCAGACTAATAATATTGAGCTCCAACAGCTGTGCCATAAGGAGGCTGTGTTTAAAAAAACTTCATTTAAATATTTGTATGGGGGAGGGGGGGGGGTGTCATTTTTTAGAGAAAGGAAATTGAGGGAAGGTCACTTTTAACACAACAGACTAGGGGAGGGTCACATTTTATGCAACTGATTGGGCTTTATTTCCACTGTCCCCACACCCATCCTTGTTATTACTGAAGACTCCCTTAGATAAGCATGGCTAGAACAAGGAATTCATACTCTATCTCTATCTTCAACAAATTGCAGAGCTAATGCATTTCTCACTTGGCATGCATTATTATTTGGTTTGTCTAACAGGTCAATGTTTTCAATATTGTCATCATTATTTGGACGTAACACCTCATCAAAGTTATCCCCATAGATTTCACAAATATTGTGTAAAATGCAACAGGTAGTAATGTGGTTAGGTAAGTTTACCAGTGAGCTATCATTTCTTTTCATAAGACACCGCCAGCGCCCTTTGAGACGACCAAACGCATCCTCAACAACATATCTTGCTTTGCTTAACTTTGAGTTGAAGATTTTCTTCTCTCTAGCTAAGTTACCAATCTCAGGATAAGGCTTCATCAACCATGGTAGCAATGGATATGCTGGATCCCCTATGATAAACACTGGAACTTGAACACCATGTATTTGCTGTGTCCACTGTAGCCAGAGAGAGGATATTCAGGCATTAGGCCAGGGAATAAAAATCTGAGTGTATGTAAATGTCTTATTTTTAGCACAACTGAACTGCTATACTTCAGTAGTGTTATAGGCATGTTGTTGTGTCTGTCCTCTTGTGTGTGTGTGATAAACAAATTAGGTCAAAAAAATAGACCACACCCTTAGCAACAGTGAAATGATGATACAGATTACTAAAGATAAAACAGGGATTGGTAAGTATGTGAATAAAGATTAAAAAATTGTATGCATATATGGCTAGCAACAAGACCACTCCTAGAGCAACAGCCAAATACAGTTGTGCTACAATGCCATTGGTGCTATTTTGTTTAGTCTGGCCTTAATCTCAAATATTTTTTTGTAACAACATGACACATGGAGAGTGTAGCTTTGTATGTGTATTCAACTTCAAGAACTGGCAGGCTAAATGTGATTTTTTTATAGCGACGATGGTACTGTCAACACCATCCTCACTCCCCTATACACTTACACTTAAATAAGAATCAATCTACTTACATTAGGGAAAAGTTCACCAGCATTTCCTCTCTGGTATAGAGTTGAGTTTGCTAGTATCCTGGCATCATGAACTCGTCCAGGCCAACCAACATTTATGTCCATAAATCTAAAAATCAAGGGAATTGAAATGATTATGGTAAACATGATTTGCCAGTCTATGTATATACAGTTTGTTGTAATTGTTTACATTACATATTTCATGCTACTTATAACTATATCATATACAATGTCTGTTAATAGTTTACATTTCAGTCTCAAAACACCAATCAATGAATTATAAAAGTACGAATTATACATTCTGTGTGTATGTGCAATTTATGTGTTGGAATTAAAAAATTTAGGTAAGATCAAAAACCAAAGATCGAAACCAAAATCTCTGACAAGCATTTGCATGTGTATAGAGTACCTGTATTGGTGATCAACCACAGCCTGTAAAACGACAGAGTGAAAACATTTTCTGTTATAATAATCACTTTGGAAATCCCTAGGTTGCAGTATTGGGATGTGGGAACCATCAACGGCACCTGCTAGCTGGTAGAATCCAGTCTTCACTTGGAATCCTTGAAAATAAAACATATTTGACACTTTAATAAATTGTCATCAATCAATCCAAAATTATAGACAGAAATGACTTACTACAATTGTCAGTATATCTTGGAATTTTCATAAGATTACAAAAGTAACATTAACTACTGGTGGGGGGGGGGGGTGACATCGTAACAACTACAAAAGATTGCCAAATTGATAGTATGCCATACTTACATAAGTTACATTTTTCATAAATGTTATTTTACAAAATTTGAGTGACAGCTGTTTTGACGCTTCTAACCTAACATTTCGCCACATACCACATGACAACATACATCAAATTTCGCTCCCAGATCATCATAATTTACAAAACAATTCACACAGGCACCTCTTCTACATATTTATAATTCATTTTGGGATACATTTAGAGTAAATGCTCGGGAAATAGCCGTGATTTTGACAGCTTTCTTGGAGCACCCAGGCGATGTTAGGCGTACGAGAGGCTTTGCATAAATGAGCGTCCCTACTGTAATCCTCCTTTTATAGTCGATACGGGCCTTTAAGTGAGAAACTTTGTATAATCAATGCTGAATAGAATATATTACAGAACAAAAAAATCCAAACTGGTCTCGAAATGTCGCCATGAAGGCAAATACTATACTCGCTCGCCAACGACAGAAGTAAACCCCCGTAAAGAATAGTTTAGTCCGACCATCTTGTTACGCAATATATACATACAAACAGTAAGAGTATGTACCGATTTTGACAATCACTATTTTAGTTGTCTGATGATCGCTCGAAGCGTGAAACTCTGAGTAACAACTTATTAAATTCTTATAGATTCTTTTGAATTAAGTATATATATATATATATATATATATATATATATATATATATATATATATATATATATATATATATATATATACATGGAAGTATAACTTCCATGATATATATATGGGTTATACTTCCATGATATATATATATATATATATATATATATATATATATATATATATATATATATATATATATATATATATATATATATATATATATATATATATATATATATATATATAACTCGGTGAGTATCAATCTGCTAAGACAGTGCTCTATACCGCAGTGGCAGAGCGTAATAGTTTTGGTAGTACTGGAACTCTTTCTTGGTTGTAACTCGGAGTTTCACGCATGGTGCGATCATCAGACAACTCTGAGGCTTACTCTCTGGGTGTGCTGTATATATAGAGTGTAGACAATAGAAATACCATCACTATTAATTGTCTGTGTCGGTGGGTAGGTGTTGTATGTGTGGAGGTGTTGGTTGTTATTGTGTGAGTTATTGGGTGCGGACAAGTAAGTGTTGGCGGGTTGTTAAATGTTGGGCTTTGATGTTCCGTTAGTTAGCGGGTTTAGTTTAGGTGATAGATGCTCTATTGAAGTTGGACAAATAAAACTTATTCTCGTGTCGGCATTTGGATATCAACTCAGTTCTTTTGTTTAGTGTGGAGCTTTTGTCTGCTTTAATAATAGTTAGTTTTTCGGTTAAACACAGGTTGCAACACATGTACAGGTTCTGGGTGATTGCCATCTTCCGACATCTGAGAGTGTAATAGAACATCTAATTTGAATCTCCCGCTTTTAAGTAGCCAATCAGGAAGAGTTTTACATTGACAGATATGTACACTGGAGAAATTGGGAAAAAACAACCAACGAAATGTACAGAGATGGATCGTGTTGACGGTACGGCCCGTCGATGGCGGCGCCGTCTCTCCGACCGATTTTGAAAAAAAACGTGCTGATTGGTGGAAGAAACCTTTCAAGGTCCTTGAGATTCAAACGAAATTATCTGTTACACAGATTACAATTTGGCAAACTACAAGGTAAGTGAATGTTCCTGGGGTTTGAATGTTCAAAAAAGTCTCCAGAGAGAGAGAGAGAGAGAGAGAGAGAGAGAGAGGGAGGGAGAGAGAGAGAGAGAGAGAGAGAGAGAGAGAGAGAGAGAGAGAGAGAGACAGACAGACAGACAGACAGACAGACAGACAGACAGACAGACAGACAGACAGACAGAGAAACAAAGCCAGATACAGATTGACAGAGTTAGAAGGATATACAGATAAACAAAGAGATAATTTATTAGAGATAGACATTAGATAAATATATATAGACGAAAAGAGTTTGTCTGGTGGCATGACAGAATGTAAAGGTACAAACGACACAGTAAAATATGCTCACCACTATTTTCTAAATCCACGCTTGAAGATAAATTATTGAATGACTAAAGTCTGTCCCCGCTGAACACATCAGAAAAATAACAAATTTGAAAGGAGATAACAAATACGACTATCATTTCTGCCCCTTCTACAAAACAATTACCATAAAATCAAAACGTTTTCAAACTCGTAACCTGCCGTAGACAATAGTTTTAGTATTCTTTTTTGATAACCGAAATGAATTATAGTAGTTCTTTCAAAGCAGCAGTTTGAAATGGCCCTCTGATATTTATGATGAAAGGAAAAATGAAATAAAAACTGGTACTGAAGCAAAACAATGAACACTGGAGTAAAAAGTGGTGGTATGATGGAGTAAAAAGTGGTGGTATGAGAACTGATATTTAGGTTTTATTCCGGCAGAGAGAAATTCACAAATCGCGCTGTTCTAATCTTTCTTTTCTCTCCCATGGTGAGTGCTTTACTTAGATGAAAAAAGTAATAATAATATAATGAATCCCTTGTTTTAGTAGAAACAAATTAATTTTGTGAAGTAGGAGAGGCTTTATTCCATTCTATCAAGTTGGATGATAACAAATAGATATTGACTAGACGTAAATCGATAGGCGTTCTTCTATGACAGCTATCCAATGGTACATGATGAATCGGCCATATAATATGCTAATGAAGCAAGGTGAATGTTGGGAAGTGTACACTCTTTAAGTATTCCCAAATTCGCTATATTCTGATAGAGTTCTGCAGAGTGGAGAAGTACTGGCACTGGTAAGTAAGCCAACATTTGTCATCTAACTATTCCCTCCCGCCCTATACCACAACCTTGAAAAAAAGTTCTTTTAATATATGTCTTTTAACTAGTACATGCAAGGCTAACTATTCACAATTGCATGATAAGTGAGAAAAACAGAGTTGAAACTGGCGATCAGCGGCGACCCGAACAGCCATGCATTTACAGTTACACTGTCTATTGTTCCCCTTTTGTTTGTTTTTGATATCATAGAGGGGACGGTTTCATGCCAGTTGCTCGTCAAAATTTATCTGAGAGTGATGAATCTTCTTTCAAAAATGATTGTACCATATCATGTGCGATATATTGATTTGGCTATTTATGTAGGTGACGTGTCATACAATATTGGCAACAATAGTGAAAATGCTAGTGATTTTAGTGAGTATATCGGGTTCAAGTTGATCACGAATTCTATTGCCGAATCGGACCTCGATAAAACTAGGAGCTCAACTACCGTTACAAGTCGATATCAAAATGCCTCTAATGATACTTTAATGTATTGACTCAAAAAATAATAATTCGAACCAAACATAATGTTTCAATTGCCTATATGTTTCCCGTCCCAGACTTTGATTGCTACTAAACTTAAGTTCAATGGTTTTGTGGTGTAGGCTTTTGACTACCTTGGCGAGACAAAAAATGCAGCCGGCCTAATTTTGTTGTCTATATGAGAGTGACTTGTAAATGTTTTATAGTTTTCGTTGTTGTGTTGTATTGTCACATGTCTGGCTTGCATTCGTACTGAACAGAAGTTGGTCTCATCGACTTGTTGGGGACCCGTGTTTTTTATCACGGTGTACAGGCGATTATTAGGGGTATTTAATTATCCATAGGTGGGTACTGTTGTCAAGGCAGTAGTTTTGTTTCACGGGAAGTCACCGCGGTCGTGGCCTGCAGTATGACCGTTCCTCAATCATAGCTGAAGTAGTATATGTATGGACTCGGAGACCATACTTGGGTTGAATTTATCCATATACTCCATACTTATCAATTAGATATATTACAAAATTCTTATGTCAGAGATACGGTTTTCAATATATATGTTCGACTGTACGTCGTCTTGGCGATCACAGTGTACGACATTTCCCTATTAACACTTCAGACAAAAGAACAGGCACTATCATGCATATATATCTGTATAATGTATTACCATTGATCAGAGTATATCAGATATGTCTATTTCATGTAAATGTAAGGTTTCCGGTAATGAAGATCAATTGAGGTTGAAGGAGGATGAACTCAAGACTTAGGAACCAATGGAATGAATAAATTATTTAAGTCATTCCCTACCATCTAACAGCATTAAGGATTCTTCTCGGGGGGGGGGGTGACTTTTGCTGCTCGTGATTCTTATATTATATTTGTTGGGTACTTTACAGCTTATTTCAACTTACTATATATTAAGTGACAGGTATTTGTCAGGTTTTGAATACACATCTATTTTGCCTCATCCTTTGTAAAAGATTACTAATTTGAAACATCGGGTTTGTAATTATTGATCAGGACTGTTTTACTCTTTACTTTTGCACTGGACTCCTAGGATCCTTTATCTCTCAGCCTGTCTGCCTCTCTGTCCGTTTGTCTGGGTGTCTGTCCGTCCGTTTGTGGACACAATAGAGAAGTTTAGATACACGTTAGAACGCGTACGCCTACGTGAGCATTATCGTGCAGGCATACAAGTAATGACGCGTACAAAATTGTGTTTAGTTATGCGTTCTTAACACAAACGTGAGAAACAGTGGAATGTAAACGCTCGCGTTGACATCTTCTGTCCAGAAGGCCAGACACATGTCTTTTATTTCTAAATTTGTCCATATTTTTTGCCATTTTTCCTGCAACTACCCAAATCAAACACCAAACAATTAGTTTAAAGTTATGCTTCAGAACTTTGATATAAAAATACGACATTTAATAGACGAAAATGACAAAAAAACTGAACACGTATTTACAGTGACGTATACACCGCCATTTTGACGTAGCGTCGTCTAATACAGAACGCCTAAGTTGCTTCGAATCACGTGACTATGACGCTACAAGTATAGAACACACGTAAATACGCGCATCTAAACCTCTCTATTATCTCCCAAACTACTGCGTCAATTGCACTTGGTACACATTATCCGTATGCTAATTGTAAAGATAGGTTTTGGTAAACATCATAGGGATATAGGAATGAGTGATTTGCATAATCAGAGCCAGCTAGCTGAGGTTTGATTGATATTTTTTAGTCATTAGGCTATATAAATTTCAAACTCCATATAACAACTTACACATCTCCTATAAAGCTTGTAGGTGTAGCTTATAATTGTAATGATTAATTTGCATAATTATTGATTTTTTGGTTATAAGGCAATATTTAGTATCCAAAGTATGCAAGCTTCACTTTTAAAATATATATTTTTTAAATTAATTTCCCAATTTACATAAATGTTTGATTGCCATATCAAGTGCAAATGGTTTGCTCATATTGAAGGCATTCAGTTTGCATCTAATATGTATATTTCGTAGCAATGATCATTAACGTTAAACTTGAAAGTATCTCACCTCTTGTGCTTTGGATATATAGGTTTGTATAATGTATAACTATCCACTTCATTCAAAATACATATTATCCAGCTCTGGTCACTTCACCAAATCCGCACAGCAATATGCATACTACAACGTATACTCACTCAAATATATGTGTATGCCACAAAATGAGTCAAGGAATAGCAAAAACCGTCGATAATTCATTTTAACCATGCAAACTGAGTTACCATACATATAAAGAATCATTACAGTCTAATTCAGTTAACCGATTGCTAAGTTGGCGACTTCAGGCAGGGTGAATGTTGAAAGGTTAAAGGTTAATGAGTTTCCTTCTCACCTGCCGAGGAATAGAAAGATACATACTAGGACGTTAATTGAATCTTCCAGATGATGATTTATTTCAGCTGGTCAGAGTACTCTTCTGACTAGAATTTTTTTTTTAAAGGCTGGAATTGCATTTTCTTTGTAGCATTATGATAGACTTGTTTTGATCTGGGGGGTATATGCTAGGTATTTAGCAGATGTTAAAAGAAAAGCGAAAATGGTTATATATAAATATATAATACTCTTCGATACAAATAACTTTACAGACAGTACAAATGAACAATGGACTCTAAACATGCAGTACCTTCAACAATATACAATATTGTAATATTATTGTATTTGTAGAAAGACAGGTCCTACCAACACATATGGGTATTTCCTGTCATAAACCATTGGAGAGTTTTATTAAAAACACATTTTGTGTTTCTGTGTGACGTTAACAAAGGGTGTTGTCACAAAGGACACTTATAGATAGGTGTGTGTGTGTGTGTGTGTGTGTGTGTGTGGAGGGGGGTGTATTGATGTGGGGGAGGGCATTCGTTTTTATTTTGGACATTGGAAATATGGGGTCATTCTGTTCTTTATGTAAATTGCACATACAAGTGGTCATTGTGTCGTGAATTTCATAATCATTTCTGAACTGCGTACTTTTCTTGTCTGTTGTTCTTACTTATTTTAATATTACTTTATCTAGAGTGAATGTGCTTTCGTCATTTGTGGACAAATAAAATAAATCAAAACAAAATTCTTTTTGATCTTGCTCATTTATTTTTCATTAGCCTTACCAACTGCCCAGCCTGGCAATGCAAATTCGCTATATTCACGGGTTTGGAAATGTACCCTTTACTATAGACAAGCATCAGTCCTTTGGGAGATTTAAACAAAAAATGTCATTACCTTTAACGTTTGTTATAACCTTTATCCTTTTTTCTTCTTTTTTTAATATTGTTCCAATTTTCTTAGTTTTTCCCAGTTCCTATATGGCATCAGCCAATCCCCAAGCTCCAGACTTGTTACGTATTTATCCGACTATTTTGCTATAACCCCAAGCTTAAAGCACAGTTTTTGTTTAAATATTTAATTCAATTACTTAAATGGTGTAAATGGAATAAACTCGAAAATGATTTAGCAATTGTCCGTGAGCGTGTCAGCACACTTCATGGTTTGTGTGTTTTATTGTTCGTTCCTCGGTTTGTCTGATTGCTTCCCGTGCCCCGCCCAGTGTACGTACTGTGGACTTCTTTCTACTCATATAGTTGCCTTATACTTATAATTCTATTTTACAGGTTTGCTCAAAGCAGGTTTTTCTTTTTAAAATATGAACTTATCTACCCCCTTAGTATACATAATGCAACTAAATTAAAATAAGCCTACATTTATTTCCCTTTAATGAATCATTTTCATAATTAATGAATTGCAGTACTTAACCATATCTTAATACATGCTTCAAATTTCATTTAACATGTAGAATAGATTTATGAACACGAAGCATGTGTCTTATTAAATTTGGAACTTGAAACTTGGTGTGTATTTCAACAGTTAATGAGTAATATGTATAAACAATTATGTTCTCTGATTAGGTAATTAGCATGATTAGATTACAAGCTTCACATGTCATCTAGTTCCGTACATATGTTGATAATGACAAATTACATGTGTCCTGGTTAGCTTGTTGAAGTAGATTGTAATATTAGTGGATCTTTTCCATATCATTATCTTTGGTAAGAAGGTAAATGTATAGATTTTTTTGTATTCCCTTTCCCCTCGTATGTAGTATTTATATTCTTGAAACAAACACTGATAATTAGTTCTCTATCATTTGCTGGTTCTAAGCTGGAATCCTCTATAGAACGATGTTATCATTTCAAGTAATAGAACATTTGATAATTATTATCCGAGTGATTCGAGTAGAGGCAGCGCCAACTGTATCTCACGGTAATAGCACATGATAGTAGGGGGCAATATTATACGCAATGTCATGATGACTGATCGCGAGGGCAACAGCAAACGTCTGGTTCCTTGTGGGACTGTGGGTCACTCCAACACAGACTGTTTCCCCGAGGGTGAAGCCTCGAGAGAAAGAGTCATTGTTGGGGTGACCGGTGACACACAGTCCCGAAGAAAACTGACGCATGATGGATGTTACACTTGTACGATCAGGCAATATGTGTTTTGTAACACACCTATTACATTCTCACTCTATCAACACATTTACTGTTCCATATGGCAATATAGCTAAAATGATGTAGGCATGGTGTTTCACTCATGGGACATGATTACGTTTTTGACACTGACATAGACATATTTCAACTTTAGACTAACAATAACAGAGACACAATAAACACTGTACAGCACAATCCTTTGCCCAGTCATATTGAACACTGATAAGTCTTGCTATTCTATCACAGTGCAGTAAAACAGGCTTCTGATGAAAACATTACATAGAGTTGATAATTTTAATGGCTGCAATTGTTTATCAACATTTCAACTTCACTACTTCTACATCCCTACTGTGCACGGCACCTGTGTAATTGCTTCTTTTACATTAGAAGTTGTCTAAGGATGTGTATTAAATGTCATGTTGCATGAGTGAAACATCAAGGCAACGTCATTTTAGCTCTGACACCTGACGACAGTGACGATAATTCAGAAAACCACACCGGAATATGGAAAACCGTACTTCTCTTAATTACCAAATGTGTTCATTCCGAATTCTATTCTGGCACAAGGGTGCTATCATATCTGTCTTCAAAAATCTGTAAAAAAAAAAGATTCAGTTTCTATGGTCATGTGACTCCCGGAGCCAACATACAGAAGACGCCATGTTCGATTGTTGTGAAAACATGTACGCATCAACGTATGACGTCATCAGTCAACAGTTGCTAGTGCTGTTGCTGTTGCCATCACTAGAACTGTTGACAAGTAAACGTCATTTGCAGTCAACAGCGCAAAACCTCTACATACCACGTGACCACGTATTGACGAATCACAACACAGAAAATGTAGTAGGCATGTTACAAAACGGTTTATTGCCTGATATGTGGATGGTGTAGTGTTGATGATCGACGAGGGCAGCATCAAAATGGACAGGGAAATATCACTTCGCGTGCTTATAGCCATGGCCTAAGATAGGGGTATAATTGTGATTCTGTCGTGTGTGTGTATGTGTGTGTCTGCCTGCCTACCTGTTTATCTGTCTGTCTGTCTGTCTGTCTGTCTGTCTGTCTGTCTGTCTGTCTGTTTGTCTGTCTGTCTGTCAGTCTGCCTCATTATTTTCTCTGAACGGACATCGTCTAAAATAGCACATTAACTTTTTATTGTAATGATCCGATGACATAATTATATTTTCGATAAGTAACGATATCCTAGGACTGCATGCTCCAATTCGAATTGTTGCAATCTCGTAGAAATGTACCTTTGAAATTGTAATACGATTTGATGAGTACATTGATGTTACCAAATGCATGTTGTTAACGAATGTAAAAGAAATACACCAAATAAGAAATATATCACTAAAATTAACAATTCTGGAATACATGGTAGATCAGAATATCGCATACTGGAATATTAGAATTAATCAAATGCGTTTTGTTCCTATGGTAGGCAGTCAGTTACATCCGGCTAACTGTTCTCTGCCCCTTATATGAGCCATTGCGTTGACGCGTGGTTTAAAATCTCACGTGTCAAAGTTTTAGTTAATGGCAATGTCTGTAGCTTATATGAGGTTCATGCAATTGTCATTTTTTACGGTTATGTTTATCAATTTTAAAGTGAATTAAAGCATTCTTATAGTTTAACTATTGTTTTGGTGGCTGATATATAAAGATAGTAACTATAAACATTAACTATACATTTTCATCAAGTTAACATATATATATATATATATATATATATATATATATATATATATATATATATATATATATTCTAATAATTGGTCAGTTACGTATAAAGGGGTATTGTATTTGTTAATTAGTGGTCAATATTATCCGTAGGAGGTAAAGTGACAAGCTTAAATCTTGGCTGAGAGCTTGGTTTTGAACACATGAACACATACGAATCTAAACAAATCATCACAACAAACGTTCCAATAGATGAGAATAGGATCAATATGACAATGTGTGTAAACACAAGACATCAAATGGCAATTGGACTGGATGAGAAATCAATGTATACATTGTCAATCTCTGGGCATATTTATTAGACTCAGACTTCATGCTGTGACCCAACCTAGTAAGACATTTCTACTGCATTACCTTACTTCACCAGTTCTTTAATTTAAGTTTGTGAATGACTTACATAAAATCCAGATTAAACCATTCTCTGGTATAATGATATTAGTGATATCAGCGCTGATTGCATTAAACAGAGTAATTTGCTGGTGCTGATAGTACATTTGGTGACGTACAAGGTATTTCCGCGACGTCTTTAAGGTATGAAGAACTCACAGTATCAAACCATTTCTCAAAAACCTTAGCTGCGCCTGACGTATTTTTTTTTTTAAATGTTTTGTTAGATACAATAACTTACTCGTAATATCGTACATCCCGAACAATATTTAATCACCTATAAGTGAACATACTTTTTGTGGCTGTATACTTCATTTTTTACCAGGTTTTGTGTACTTTAGTTTCGTGTTGTTTAGTATTTCTCAATTGATACGTCTGGTTCTCATACATCCTTATATCAGTTGGTTTACTTTTCTTTCTACATTTTCTTCTCGTCTGTCTTTGTTTTGTGATAGCCACGTGCTGTTATTGTTATATGAATATATTCATCCGTGTCCATGACTTTGACTTCCTAGACATTGTCGGTAAAATTCAAATTGTTCATGGGTTTTGTCATCAACGTATGGTGTTCTTCTTTCCTCATATTAAGTATAAATATTTGAATGTACCTTTCAAAGTGTCCTCCATCAAAACTACTGCATTGACATTGGAGGGAGGGGATGTTACCCGCATTTGAACCACTCGTACTCTTCCAAAAGAAAATCGTTCGGCTTATAAGCTTTTCTGACTGTTATTCTCATTCCGCTCATTCTTTCACCAACATTCCGCCCGTTCTTTCATTAAACTTCAGAAATGTAAGAACAAAAAAATAAATTCATACATGTATATTTATTATTGGCCTTGTTACACCCCTGATCATCTGTCCCATAGCTATCAAAAAAAGATCAGCCACCCACTTCCGAAAGTAAACAACACTATTTGCCAATTCAATTCAAACCTAAATACGCTGCTGTGAAACACTGGAATTCCCTCCCATTGCATTAAAGAGTAGACAGAAACAAATGAAATACCTTCAAGACAAAACTTAGGTCACATATTTCACAAAATTGACTTCTGTTTTCTGTTCTTTTTTTTTACATAAAAAATGTTACACGATTATATCATTTATTGTAAATACTGTGCTATTAGATATTATATATAATATATTTAAGTGTGTTATGTTATGTTCTTATGTTTTAGATCTGGTAAAATAAACTCCCCTTCAATGAAATATGTAATACATTATATTATATCCGATTCAACTTCAGCATTTTTCCACACTTGTAACAGCCACACTGTTTAAGACTGTCTCCCTTTATTTGTGTGCCATATTTATTCCTCTTTTAATGAATCAAAACCCAATGGTAGGGCGTTATGTCACTGTTCAAATGAAGACTCGATCCGAATATCTGACCCTTTGTAAAGTTCAGGTGATGGTTCCCAGAGTACAGTGCAGGTGATGGTTCCAGAGTACAGTCCGGGAGATTAGAGGAAACCACCATGGATGTATTCGAAGAAATCAATCAGATTGATTAAGGATGAAACTATTTTGTTGTCAATATTATACATTAAATTATTTCAAACTAATATCCCTGAAAATATTCGCTCAAGTGCCGTGTATTATCTCAGCTATAAAAGAAATGTACTTTTCTATAGTTGGCCCTTTTTTGGTGAAATAAAATGGATATAAAGCATAATAAAGATAAACTCAATATCGCGTTATGTGAATTTATGTGAGAAGACTAGGATGGGAATGTTCAGTTTCATAATGTATGTTTAGTTGAATGAGTTAATCCATAGACCCTCCACCCACTGACGTTGTATAATAATGGTTAAAAGAATTGCTCGTTTGTTACTTGGAATATTGCATAAATATGCCTATAATGTTGGGAAATGTTTTTGGATCGGATGATTTTGTTTATTTGATGCTATATTCGGTAATGAATAAGATTTAGATGAATGAAACAATCGAAAAATTTGCTTATATGCTATGATTGATTGATTAAAAGAGGGGGACGACGAATCCAGGAAATAAAGGCATTTTGATGAACTTCGGGTATTGGAGTCATTTCGAAGTCATACAACACCTACAGCACGCAAAATTTCAGAAAAAGACCACGTTTATATGTGATAAGCTCTTGGGGTCCTGAATATTCATTGGTCAATCATTGCATAACAATTTCTGATGACCCCCATGATGCACTGTGGCCCATAGCAAAGATCCCCCAAACAGGGTACAACTTCACCTATTACTTGTAAACATGATTTAAATAAATTGACAATATGTAAGCACTGCAATTTGTCTGTGATATGCAGGAATCGGCTTGATTTTGGTAATTAGCTCTGACTGTAATGGTCACTGTCTCCAAAGATAGCGCGCATCTGATAATATGGGGAAAGACACTTGCATGGAGTTTTTTGTATCATAGGGAGCCCAGGAACTGTTTTACAAACAAACAAATATGCATGGGTAAATGGAATATCATTTGGAACTCATTATACTTATCTATATACATGTATAATGGCCTGTATACTCTTGGAATGAAATACTCTGTTTCCATATATACTCATGCATACAAACAACTCAAAAAGTGTGTCTGGATCAGGCTGTTGGCTCATCATTTTTTTTTTCGATTCTCACTGTCTTGACCATTCATGACCGTAGTTGTTAAAATAGATTCAGTTTGAACCATCGTCCTCAAAAATATTCATATGTCCTAAGTACTTCGACCATCCTAGCATTTAAGTTTTTCGCCATATATTACTTTCTGACGAATTATCAGACTCTCTAACGCACGAATGTCTTCAAAACAATAGAATACATTAACTTACCTTTTAGGCTCGTTCCAAGATACTTTGTTTTTAAAGGATTTGGGCTGGCATTTTGTTACATGATTTTTTTTTCATTATATATTCTCTTCACTCATTGTACATCGTTATTTAAGCACAACTGTGCACAATGATAACACCACTAAGCTGACCATATTGTCGTAATATGCCATTTTGTGGTTACTTTTAATGAGCAATTTGAATAATTAAGTATCAAATTCAGTATAATCTGGTACAAACGTTAACCGTAACAAAGTTTTCAAGAAACATTTGAATAATTAATGCTTTTCGGTAATTATACTGTATCTTAAGAATGCAAGTTTTAAATTTCATATAATGTGGTACATATATCAAATATGATAATACGCACTTGTCCTGTGAATTATGTTGATAAACTTTGTAGTTTCAATGATTAATTTCAAAAATTCATGATTTTCGGTAATTAAACTGTATGTTGAAAATACACACAAATTAACCATAACAAAGCACACTTATCTAATAAAGATTGTTAGCATAGCTTTTTAGTTTAAACAAGTAATTTGCATAACTAGTGATTTTCACTAACTAGGCTTTGTCTTAAGAATGTAAACTGCAAATTTCATCTAGTTTTGTACATATGTCAAACATAACGGTGAGCACACGAGGGTTCTTGACGTAGCTTTTACTTTCAATGGGTAATTTAAATTATTGATGATCTTCAGCAATTAAGCTATATCTTTGGAATGCACACTTCACATTCCCTATAATGTGGCACATATACCAACCATGTCAAAGCACACATATCCTATAAAGCCTGTTTGTATAGATGTGCGTGTGTTGTTTAAAGCTTGTTGATGTAACTTAAAATCTTAATGGTTAATTTGCATAATTATATTTTTTGATAATTAGGAAATTTGTTAACTCTGCAAGTTTCAAATTTTATAGTTTCATATAATTTCCTAAATAGTACATTATGTATAAAAGCTATAGTTTAGAAGTTTGCATTCTAGCAGTGTGCATAAGCACAGAAATCTATGTTTTTCCTTACGAGAGGCATTCACTTTAAATCTGGTTGTGCATGACGTACCTGTGTTTGTTTGTTTGTGTGCGTGTGTGTGTGTTATGCGTGTATGTATGTGTCTGTCCATCTGCCTGTATGTCCGTTCGTTCGTGTGTGTGTATATATGTGTGTGACTGTGTTGATATGTGTTGATATGCACTTTGCTACAGATCAGAGACAGGCGTGAAATAAAGGGAAACTCCACTCTAAGGTAGCTTAATGGAATTAGTATACCGACAGCAAAATGAAGAATTTGTTCAAATTAAGGGATTCAGCTATGGACAAGTGATTATTTTTTTAATTTAATGCATTTTCATATCAAAAACGATATAAAAGTAATGATACAATCATGGTGAGTACAAAACGAAGTATGCTGGGCGATTCAAACTTAATAACCTGTAATATTGTTTTGTTTTGCTTACTACAGAATGCATGGTTAAAACAATGATTCTAAAATGCTCTAATTTCGCAATATGCCATCTTTTGTAGAACCGTTCCGACCAACAACTGGTTGTCATAGTAACATGCTGCACTTGACCCGCTTACAATAGACCCATCATTCATGAAAACTTGTCTTATATCTACTTTATCGTAGGGGGCCTTCTCTGATCCCAAATGAATTCTCAATACCTAAAGAAAAACAAAACGAGAATAGATAGGGTGAGATGACAACTGCTGTAAAGAATAAACTCTAACATGATTTGTTACAACCCATAACACCAAAGTAAAGCCTTTCTGTATGTACCACAATCGTTTATAGCATCTACATCAAGTGTAAAAATATACTGTTTCATTTGCTAATTGACCACATTAGAAAGGCCACATGTTGGGCTTGTAAATAAACCAATTGAAACAGTATACTTTTACACTTGATATGAATGCTATAATTGAGTGTAGCACATAGAGAAAGCGCTTTACTTCAATATTACTCCTTGTAATACTTGCTGGCTGTCAGTCAGTTTGGGTTCACCAAAGGCAAATCGTGTGTGTCAAATTTGCTGGTGTTACTTGTATTTGTAAGAAAATCAGTGGATGAAGGAAACCCAATAGCCATAGCATATATTGACTTTAGTAAGGCCTTTGATAAGGTTTCTCATGCAACGTTTGTGTCAAAGCTACAAGCACATGGAGTAACAGAGATGATGTTTATGGATTAAAAACTGGTTAACCGACAGATCACAACGCACAATATTGAATGGAGCTAAGTGATCAGCTTTCAGCAGTGGTGTACACCAGGAATCTGTACTAGGACTCATTATATTTATGATATCATACATTAATGACATTGATAATGCCGTGCAGTCTATCATCCTGAAATTTACGGATATTACCAAGATGTGTACATTATTAATTTTCAGGCTGATTGTGAACAGATCACTACATGGACTGAAAACTATTGTTCAAGCATCGCAAGACCAACAGGACAAGAGGACACTCACTAAAACTTGCAAAATCTAAAAACTGGATATTTGGAAATATTTCTTCTCTCAATGCGTCATATCTCGATAGAACAATTTCTGATGAGAGCACATCATCGAATTCGAAGTATAAAATTGAATTTCTCGTAATATACGAATCTAGAGGTTTTGCAAATATAAGGCGCCAGTCATCCCTACATGATGGGGCTTTATGCATGTGATTTTAAACTGAACATTTGGGAATTACAAGAACCTAAGAATCATTAAAACTTACATGTGAGCCAGCGGGCTTCGTGATATTGTCTCGATGTTCGACCCATTGATGAAGTACCGGATGACCTCCAATCCAAAGGTCACCAGTTGTCTTATCGACCTCAAGATTGTCTATTCCAGTATGGAGATATATTTTCTAGTGAAAAAAAAGGAAATTATTAATGAAGCCGACTGATTTTAACTCATAGTTTTTCATATTTTATTTAAGATTTCTTCCTTTTCCATTTTGTCGATGTAAAAGAGTTACTAATAGTCTTCAAGTATTTATACCATTCTTTTGATGTTATCTTGTTTTCATTTAAGAATTTTTCTGAAATAATAGCTAAATTACATTAGGGTTCGAAGGTGATGATCCATCGAGTGATGATACATAATTTAAATGGATTGTTTTGAGATTGTTCAACACGAGTCGCTAAATAAGCAATAACATGTCCTTTTTATGGACAGAGCGGATAAGTATATTTGGTGAGTTTTCAAGCAAAGTTGGGATTGTAGGTTCTCGCGTGAGTTTTTTATCCGTGCCCCCCCCCCCCTAACGATTACATCTGGGTCAAGTCCTTTATCTTTTTATAGCTTTATTTGACAATTGTTTTCTTGATCTCACACAAGTCATGATCCTAATCAGACATTGATAATGTTAGATTTACAATAGCGACTTGACTATTTGTTCTTCTTCTGAAATTGATGTCAACAACATAGTCTAAGTCAATGTTTGTACCTCGATAATAAAACAAACAAATAAATAAATAAATAAATAAATAAATAAATAAATAAATAAATAAATAAATAAATTAATTAATTAATTAATGATTGTACACAGTGTGTTACTTTTTAAAGAATGTGGTGTTATTAATTCAAGATGGGTAATAAACGTAAGTAATGACTACATCACGTCCAGGCTGTGCATGCGTCAGTTGCCTACATATTAAAACATCCATTATAATAGTTTGATCACATTGTTTGCTTCTCATTAAATGTTATTAAAAGGATTTATTAGTTAACAATCCAAACTAAAGAGACATTATATTTCAAATATACATATTGCCACCACGATCATCTTGAAAGGATAGAACATTAATAAAACATCATCATTCAACTGCAATATACCATTACTGAGACATTTAAAGATATGAGTGCTCGAATCGAGAAAATATAAGTATATATCACATGTTTCAAAGAAGTTTGATATTTTCGAGTCAGACAGACAGACAGACAGACAGACATACATACATACATACATACATACATACATACATACTTACATACATACATACATACATACATACATACATACATACATACATACATACATACAGAGAGGAAGACATGCACAGAACAAGACGTTGGTGGGCGGGAACAAAGACTTTTTAAGCTGTCTTTAACCTTAAATTCTAACGAAATTAATAACCGTATTTAGGTTAGAAAAGACCACCTGTTTTTCTTCAATGGAATTGTCATTCGCTCTTTCAAACACCATGATTAGTCCCGAGACTGGGGAAGCCACATAAAGATACCTGAAAATAATAAAGAGCAAAATTGAGATTAACAATTGACTGATAAGTCTATAAATTAACTAATCAATCAATCAATCAATCAACCAATCCAAGAATTCATTTGGTGTCAAAATCATATACTACGAAGAGATAGATGTAGGAATGACGCTGAAACCGTTCGATCATATTATCGGTTAAAATATATGTCGCAGTCGCCTGTACTATATGCAGTGAAGGTATGATGCCATATTGTTCAGCCCTTATCGGTCTTTTCTCCCGACAAGGCATATCTAACAGACTCGTCATAATACACTGGAAAATCGTGTTCAAATACTCGAGTGATTAAAAGTTAAGTGCGCCCTCAACATTAAAATAGTCATTTATTTCTTCCACTGGTTGTGCTCTGTACTCCTATCAGACCATTTGTCGGTACATAAAACTGTTTTATATCTGACTCATGCAATTACTGTCAGAGCAACTAATGTCTGGAATCAGTTCAGTGAAGTGTTTTAACTGTTTGAATTTCGAAACATTCACACCAACCTATGCTGTACGCACAACTGCCCTCGTGGGAAACTTAAAGTTTCTTTTATTGTATACATACATATCTTCAATTGTTATTGTTATGAAGCGTTAGTATTAGTTATCATACAACAAGACAAATGTTGCACCCTGTCATACAAGAAATGGATTTGTAGAAGGTTATAGTTGCTTCTAGTCAGCTGACAGCTTTATTTTATTGTTCGAAATCATTTGGTTGCATTTTAAATATTTCTAATATTCATTGTCATCACTAGACTAGATCTACCACGATTTCGACTATTTCATGTATGTTGAGATAGTCTAGTTCCAGACAGGGACAGTATTATGTATTAAAAACTTCTATCCAAGTCTAGTCAAGGCCCTGAGGAAAGGTGTTAATTGTGGTTCTACATGTACTCCATTGTGAGCGAAGCGTGAACGGCGCGTGTCAGTAGTAATCCATCACATATTGACAGGCTGTCGTCATCGTTGTCATGTTTCTAGGATCTACGACTGATATGATATGTAAATGTCCAATCAGGATTCCACCTCAAGTCTGTTTAAACTAAAATGTGGGGACGCGACGACGTCATCATGTTATATGAACAGGGTTGGGGAGCACATATATATGTTTATTAATACATCATACTATCTGAAACTAGATTAAAATAGTCTAAATCAACCACAATCAAAAGGATCTAGTCTACGTTATCACATGAACTCTTCTATATAATTATGGCGACGACAGAAGCGCATTGTTAGGCATGACGTGATATACTTTACCTGCCATTGGGTGACACATTGATACCATTAGGACCATCTAAGCCCGAGGCTACCAGCCTGTCGTTACCATCATAGAACCCTATTGTTCCCCAATGAAGAAAGCCGAAAATTTCTATCTCTCGTTGCCAGTGTTTCACATAGTAGCAGTCATTTGTGTAATAGAATGTCTCTGGTCCTACAGCAACAACGTCATTTACACTATAGATGAATCAATTTAAGAAAATATGGGTATATATGAATACAATCCCTGTAACGTAGGAGTTTGAACTGTACGAAACATACCGTCAACTGAAAAAAAAGTTCCAGTCATTACGGATTCAGCCTATCCTATCCAATTCAAATATGCCTTTCGAGGACCTAAGAATTCATATATATATATATATATATATATATATATATATATATATATATATATATATATATATATATATATATATATATATATATATATATATATATATATGTGTGTGTGTGTGTGTCTGTCTGTCTGTCTGTCTGTCTGTCTGTCTGTCTGTCTGTCTGTCTGTCTGTCTGTCTGTCTGTCTGTCCGTCCGTCCGTCCGTCCGTCTCTCTGTATGGCTATCTGTCTCTCTCTCATACATACATACATACATACATACATACATACATACATACATACATACATACACACACATTAACTTACTCGTCATGTACCTATACTCTTATCATATACTCATCGTTCTAGTCGCTAAAGAGCAGGCCTCTCACCTGAAGATGTTTTCGCCAGTTACAGTTTTAAGATGATTCAATGATGTAGATGCTTCGTCAAATAGAAATATCTCGATTCTATCTTGGTTACTTATATGGTGGTTGACCACAAACAGTCTTTTTTCCCCTTTAGAAATTGTAAAGATGATATGAATTATATTACTGACTTCAAACTTCAAATCGAATGCAACAATTTTGCATTTTTGTCAGGAACTAGAACAAACAATATTTCATTGATTGTCACAGTGTTACTAGGGGTCTTAATACATTAGTCACAATTTGGAAACTTTTTTGTTGTATGTGTGACATTAGAAATTATTAATTTTCAAATCAGTTTTATTCGTGAAAAGAATTGTGGAATATATATGGACGAATGGCGAAGGACAGACAGACGGACAGACAAAGTATACTATATAAGTGTGTGTATATATGTGTGTGTGTATGTATGTATGTATGTATGTATGTATGTATGTATGTATGTATGTATGTATGTATGTATGCCTGGTTTTTGTGTCTATAGTTTGTGTGTCTGTGTCTGCATGTGTGTCTGCGCTTATGTTTCCATGTGTCTATATCTGTGTGTGTATGTATGTATGTATGTATGTATGTATGTATGTATGTATGTATGTATGTACGTACGTATGTATGTATGTGTCTAACGTTGTATGTGTCTGTGCCTGTCTCTGTATGTTTTTACCAACCTGAGTTTTTGTCTTCATACAAACTAATACCATGTGGATAGAAGTTGCTTCTGTCAAAGTCGCCATTCAGGGTCACTTCTACAACATTCTTTTCGGGGTGGTTGAAGTCAAATACAAATATTCTACCCTTGAGATGTGGTGGTTGTCTTCTGGGATCATTATGGTAACCTTTCTCTCCACTCAATAAACCCTAGTGGAAGGATTTGTAAGACGATAAAAAAGTGTATACAGTTTATTAATTTTTAGTTAAAAAGAAAAATGTTACCTATATCGTGTGACGTTGAGATAATGCTCTTTAAATAGTAGAATAACGGGATGTTATCGAGTTTCGATTCATTGACAGGGTCGAATATGACGCAGGTAATTAGCATCATTGACAGAACGTGTGTCGGAAAGGCGTCTAAATAAGCAATGGGGAAAATGTAGTATAAGGTAAAAAGTGTTGACACTTCACTTTATGAAGACTGAAATACACATGTACCTTATTATATGCTTACGTTAGCTCAGAGCTGGCAGTGCCAGAGATGCTTAAGTCAGAAATTATGAATCTATGCATCTATGACGAAGTATGGCGTAGCTCAATCTGATTAAAATGCTATGTAGATGTCGGCTAATCGTTCATTGCTATTTTACCTTCGTTATTTTGCCTGAATTGACCTTCTTGGTACATGTTTACATTTTTAGAGGAGGCGATCAGGCTAAAAAATGTAAACAAGTACCAAGAAGGTCAATTCAGGCAAAATAACTAAGGTAAAATAGCAATGAACGATTAGCCGACATCTACATCGGATTTTAATCAGATTGGGCGTAGCTATATGTATCGCCAACAGTTTCCCTAGCCAAACCAACCCAGAATTTTAAGGGTTCCAACATGTACGTAACAACCACAAGGCCGGTCATCTCTAACCAAACTACCATACAACCTGGATGAACTTTATCTATATTCGGAGCCCCATTCCCCTCCTCCACCATATATAATAGCCTTACACTCATATATAACATTCTAAATTACGTACCGAGGAAATGAATGCAAGTCCGTTACTTGTTACTGTAATATCTTCGGAACCCATATCTGTGGAATACAAAGTTAATTAACATCACTAGTGCCCTTAATATACTGCACATATGTTTACTATGGTCTGATTGGGTGATATCTTTACAAGGTTTAATGGGGGTACATATATTAGTTGACGTCAATGGGCCGGGACTATTGTAATTTAGGTTTAGTATTCTGTTCCTGTCTGATGAAAAAGGGTGTTTGTTTTTACAGTCTTCCCATATTTGATAAAATAATTTTCAACTGTCCCTTTTCACTATAAATGATTACAAGTAGCTTGAGCTTGTACACCTAATAATGGAAAACACATATTAACTGTATACACACCACTTGCCATCATGTTAGCGTATTCAACTTACCGATTCCTGGTACCACCCTACAAGGACCTGGCTCATGGTTATGTATTGTCTTGAAATGTCCTAACAGGTAGCTGTCAATGAAAAGAGTTTTCATTCATGTTCAATTCAGAATAGTAGAATGTTGCAATGTGTAAAAAAAAAATATATTCCAATTTACAATAATTTTCTGTTATTTCCTCTGAAAATGTTTTAAAATATCAATAATTGTACATGTTTATTTAGGGGTTGATTTATCCTTACGTGTAATTAGTACCGTACTGTAATGGGTTGAAATCGTGATCGTATGTGGCTGTATACATGTGCACACCAAAAACATTAAATTGATTTGATTATGTAATCAGGTATTACCATTAGTCGGATCTGTAGATATTTACATTCACAGTGTAATGTGTTAAATGGGCAAATAGCCCGTCAGTTTGTTGTAGGATTAGCAATGCACTAATTAATGCAAAATTGGTGAACTCTGATAAGGTAGAAAATATGAAGGAAAAAAACAGTCAGAGGAAATAATAGTTGTGATGTCAATATTCGAAACTTTATTTGAAATATAATATTAGAGAAAATAAGAAAATGGTATTAGAAATGCGGAAAATCGCGACAAAATACTTATCAATTCGTCCTGCTCCCTGTGGACAAAACATAATCCTAGTATGTCTTTTGGACAGTGTATACTCGGAGTTGATACGTGAATTATAATAATTTAATTATGTGTTCCGTCATTATACAATAAACCATAAGATTATATGGGAGCCTGATATAACCTTTCATTGTTGTCGGCTGGGTTCAGAATTTACGACATGACGGCCTTTGCGCTCTCAAAACAATTCATGACCCGCCCCCCAACCATGAACCCAAACAATATTCGAACTACACCCTCCCGGCTACACATATTTTAATGTGTAATTATATAATGATACATAAATATGGCATACATTTTCACTATAAACTTTATCGAAAGCAATAGAGTACTTGCAAATTGTCAATACCCCAATTTTACTCGAGTCAGTACGTTATTACACAACTGTATGGCTATATTGAATACACTTTAACTTGCCTATTCAGAGATATTTGGCGCACGCACGCACACACACACACACACACACATTTGCTTGGCTATTGACTGCCTCATAATTAAATGTACAGTAAGTAAATGAAGTGTACAATTTGGCAAACTACAAGGTAAGTGAATGTTCCTGGGGTTTGAATGTTCAAAAAAGTCTCCAGAGAGAGAGAGAGAGAGAGAGAGAGAGAGAGAGAGAGAGAGAGAGAGAGAGAGAGAGAGAGAGAGAGAGAGAGAGAGAGAGAGAGAGAGAGAGAGAGAGAGAGAGAGAGAGAGAGAGAGACAGACAGACAGACAGACAGACAGACAGACAGACAGAGAAAGGCATGCACAACTGAGTACATTCGCATGGCTGTCATCCAACTCATCACTGAATATAAGTATTAGACGGTATCTTAGCCGTGGGAATATTTTTTTTTTCAATTTACTTGGTAAACGCCCACTTCTGAGGTTTAATATGGTTCAAATCATGGGCAAAATATTTCGCCCCCCTTTCAGACATTCAGAATGTTCATGGCTCTTTGAATCATCAATTTTGTTCAGCCCCCCCCCCCCCATCCAATTTCTCCGCAGCTCCTCTCCTGCCGTAAATTCTGCTCCCAGCCTAAGTAAAATCAGATTAGAATATAATCTCCTATACATGTGTAACCTAGTTAATTGTGGTAAGGATAGATATTGAAATGCGGTCACAAGTCAAGTGACTAAATAGAAGAGTCAATTTTTCCTAACTTGTGCGGTTACAAATAGAGTGCATTCATTCATTCATTCATTCATTCATTCATTCATTCATTCATTCATTCATTCATTCATTCACGCGAATAGATTAATGCGTGTCTGTATTCGTTGAAAATTTGTTTTCAGTTCCAAGGTCAAGTACTGTTTTAACCAAATGAATTTATTTGTTATATCGCCCACCCGTTTCAATTGAATCTAAAGCAGGCAGACCCGGATGGATTGAATTTGTATGCGGTTTTCGCTCCAGTATAAAATGCATATCTATATAGCGTTACAAATGGGTCAAACGATCACTAATGACTGATAGACGCATGCGTGGTTTATAATCATAGTAGTAGAATTTAGTAGTAGATTATGTAGAGTAAAATCTATGTTATCTTATACCGTACACAGTACAATGGTAGTGCTAAAGTTTAGTACCATAAACTTAGTTAACTATTACAATGTAATTGGTAACCACTGAATATTGCAGACATGAACGTACAGGTGTGAAGCACAGGCATTTGTTTCCCGAGTTATGGCTCAGAATATTTCTATCAGAATACAATAAAATGACGATAATATCGTTAATATTGACGTATTAAACCAACACTATATGAAAGGGGTAAAATTACACATGTTTCTGTGATCGCGCAGTTTCACTAAATGCGAAGGAAGACACAAGGTATGAAAGGCAGCCGCCATTACCGTACGTAAACATGAACGTTCAACCGGACGTTGTACTGGGCAAACATTTCGAAGATTTTACCTTCCATCACTTCCTGGTTCCCAAATTTCATAATCTTCCGATAAATCGCGTCGTTGTTACAATCAGACCACGCTTACCAATGATATCAACGGATTGCTAACGCCATGTAGGGGAATTGGAGCAGATAAATTTTTTCTAACTACCTTCCGAGAACGTGATTGGATATCGATGTTTACATGTTAAATGGAGAGCCGTTATCGGCTGTAACATGTGCTGCTGTTCCATAAAGGGCTAGGACAATATGCAAAATAGGTAGTTAGAAAAAATTTATCTGCTCCAATTCTCCTACATGGCGTCAGAAATCGGTTGATATCTTTGGTAGGCATGGTCCGATTGTAACAACGGCGCGATTTATCGGAAGATTATTAAATTTGGGAACCAGGAAGTGATGGAAGGTAAAATCTTCGAAATGTTTGCCCAGTACAACGTCCGGTTGAACGTTCATGTTTACGTACGGTAATGGCGGCTGCCTTTCATACCTTGTGTCTTCCTTCGCATTTAGTGAAACTGCGCGATCACAGAAACATGTGTAATTTTACCCCTTTCATATAGTGTTGGTTTAATACGTCAATATTAACGATATTATCGTCATTTTATTGTATTCTGATAGAAATATTCTGAGCCATAACTCGGGAAACAAATGCCTGTGGTGTGAAGGCCCTGTTGTATATTACTGTAACAAATAAATGAGGGAATCTGGTGCAGAGGAATTCACCGTACATACAGTGATCTCAATTACGTATTGTACTGCGTGGCTTTTTTTTATAAATCCTAAGGATTATCATCAGCAAATATATGCAAAAAATAGTGGCCTTGTCTGTTTATACTATCATGGGCGCTTAAACATGTATGGACAACCCATGGAGATAGTAACTACGTGACATCACAGACAACTTACTTGTCTGTGGTAACATATAGCAGCTGTGTACACCCACCACAGACCATGGAAGTATCACCGACCATTCACAAACCAATGTTAGTCTCAGAGACAGAGCACTACATACTTACACAAGTCTAGCGATGTGGGATACGGCTACAGCGAGCACCACGAAGACCACGATGCGTAGGATCATCGTGTAAGTGCACAACGTAACAAATGTTGACAGAGTAAGTATCGGCGTCACTGTCCGGTCAAAAGGTCAAAGAACATACCATTCTCGCAAGGGGAGTACACATAATAATCTTGACAGGTACGTTTCGGACGGTGCCATAAAGGCGCCTGTGGTTTACGACGTCGCAACATACGGTTATTATCAAATTATATGCAAATATGTCGTGACTAAAGACAATTTTTACAACAAAAAATTATGAACTAAATAAGAGAATCCACAAAGGAAAGATAATGGACATGTTGGAGCCGTTTTAAGCAGTGCATTGGAATAGATACCAAAATCATTGTGTTTGAAGCTCTTTTATCTTTGTTAATTAACTATATGGATTTAAAAAAATAAATATCAACTTTTTTTTTCAAAAACATGATATTGGCTCGTTATTCCATATCTTGCTGTTGCACTTATGATATACACTTTTCAATAATATAGCCTTCTACTACGTATGCATCATATCAAAAATTGCTATGCTGAAAAAATTCTTTTGGACAAATGAACTTATTTCGCAAAACACCATCTTATGGAGGACTGTTCTTACCATCGCCTTGTTACTATAGTAACTGGCGACCATAGCGTTGAGCCTCTG
Source organism: Glandiceps talaboti (assembly GCF_964340395.1). Taxonomy (NCBI): domain Eukaryota; kingdom Metazoa; phylum Hemichordata; class Enteropneusta; family Spengelidae; genus Glandiceps; species Glandiceps talaboti. The sequence goes on along the minus strand of NC_135558.1, from coordinate 19,751,130 downwards.
ATTGTGATGAAATCATTCACCCCAAAAATGTAAACAATGTCATTCTCAATGTAGAGGTAGTCTCAGATCTGACAAAAAACTTTTAAAACAAACATTTAAAGCACAATACACGGTAAACATGACTATAATGGATCATGGGAACGTTTTCTGAATTAATAGGTACACAATTTAATCATCAGCGAAATTAAGAATCTTGAGTGCAAGTGCATTTAGTACGGCGCAACACGTAATGAGTTGTATCGCAGTATCCAATGACCTAACAATATTTTGTGTTAGAGAAATATGTCTAATATGTACTTTTGCACAGACACACACAGACATAAGACACACAGACACAGACACACACCGACACACACAGATATATATATATATATATATATATATATACATATATATATATATATATATATATATATATATATATATATATATATATATATTAGTGGGTCACCACATCCTTTTAAATTCTAGAATTGAAATTGTAACCCCACACCCCATCAAAATTTAAACACTTTTGACAGAAATGTTTTATGAAATATTGTTGAATTTTGACAAAAATTAAAATAAGCTTGTTTAACTTTGCACATATGTATAATGTACCAATGCCTCTTCAAAATTATACAACAAAAATCATTGTGTGTATGCTAACTTTAAAATGCCAGTAAAAAATGTGACCCCCTCACTCACCCCATCTAAATTTCAACATTTTGAACAAAAATCACTTGACATTGTATAATATTGGAACACACAGGCACCAAGGTATATTTCTGTCAGTTCATATATATGTATGATAAATCAACTGAACTATTCATGTGTAGAGTTTATGTATTTCTCCCAAAGCCAAAGTGGTCTTAATATTCATAATTATCACCCCACTAAAAACATTTAGTTCCCCTCCCCCTAACTTAATTGGTCAAAATTTAAAATGTCCACCCGATATCAAATCAGTATGTAGTAGTAGTACTATGAATACAAAGCCAGTATGTAGTGAGGAAAAATAGTTCTTTTGTTGACACTTTATGTTAGTGCTGTGCTATAGTGAAAATTCTTCCATTTCTCAATTGGGGGCTATTTAAAAAAAAAAATAATAATTGCATATTTAGGGGTACAAACAGACCCATTAAAAAGTAAAATCGTTTCTGTAGGATGAGAACGAGACAACTAAAACAAACACCCCCCAAAAGTAAAAGAATTTAATTTTTCATCCTACATTGATTTGAAATATATATTGATCTCGCACCTTGTATCTCATTCTCGCATTGTTGACACAGATAAATGTTGATTTCATGTAAAGAAATTGCTAGTGTTGTATTGCGGAGTGTGGTTACTATGAAACAGGAAATAACTCATATCAGCACCTGTTGATCCACTGAACAAGGCATGCAGTATACGTACCTAGCCACATGATAAAGTGCACACTGTCATCATTTCGAGCAGTGCACACACTGTGAGGCCCAAAAGCTATGCTACTAGATGTATTTTGGGTACAATATTTAGAACCCCTCGTTGAAATATCATTAATGTTACCATGGGTACTTTTTTCATGGGGAGAAAATGTAGATAGTTTTTATACAACTTGTATAATCTGTTGCAATTTGAACTGTAGGCTTAATTTTATGATACAAAAAACACTCAATACAGTCATTGTGACTAGTGATAGATACTATAATACTAATATGGTTGGCGAGACAGCTGAAAAAATAATCTACTTTTGGTTGAATGCATCTACTGAAAATAAACTATAAATTCAGTTATTTTAAATTGGCAGGACTTTACTATACTGATACAGGGATGTGTAATGGCCGGGGTCCCATTGGGAATGAATACATGTGTCGGAAACTCCTTGTCCCCTAGTCCTGCTTACAGATGGTGCACCATTTCGCTCGCATACGGCAACAACGTGTATCATGCAAACCAGTGAAAGGCAAAAGGGGTTCATATCCCAAACTGAAAGATGGCGATATTGAACTAATAGAACCTTTGAAAAGGTCTTCCATGACATACCGAGCACTAAAGGAAAAACTAGCGGAGTATGGGGATATTACCAAAGATGTTTGTATCGGTACATTCAGATGAGTGGTGAGAACTTGATTATACGGTGCACTAGGTGGTATGTCGTGAAAAAGAAGTATTTTTTTCACTGTCTATTGTCCACGACCAGTCGCACGGTCGTAGCCCAGTGAAGAATTTTTTTTTCACTGTCTACTGTCCACGATCAGTCGCACGGTCATGGCCCAGTGAAGAAGTTTTTTTTTCACTGTCTACTGTCCACGATCCACGATCAGTCGCACGGTCATGGCCCAGTGAAGAAGAAGTATTTTTTTCGCTGTCGATTCTCCACAACTGGTCATACAGTCTTGCCCCATTTTTTAAATACGAGAAGTAGCTTTTTCAGTTTTTTCCTCCTCGATCGGTCGTACGGTTTGTAATAATTATCATTGTTGTTTTTCTTGTAATGACAAACATGGTTTTAGCATCGATAAGACATCAGTGGTTTGAGAAAACGCCATCAATTGACCCCCATCAATCGTCCTAGCTCTGGTGACACTGCTGACCTATCGAGCGATATGCTTCCAAAACGACATAGCATCAATCTGTATAGTAAATCTGGTTACCATAGTAACAAAGCAAAACCCAAAACAAAGTATTTCATTTAATGGCGATATGGAATTATGGTCAGTATGTAAATTTCATGTGACTACCACACAAGTCATAGCTTTGAAATAATGCAATTAAAGTTTCCAAGTGCCATGTCAGTTTCATTTCGAGCAGTCGAAATCATAGCAACTAAGGAGAAAATTAAAAGAAATTATGTTTGCTTGTTTGTGGGGGGGGGGGGTACTCAACTTGGATGACTTGTGTAGGGGAAGACATTTATGACCTAGGCGTATCTCAGGTAGAAAGTCTTGGATGTATTCAGACGTTACGGTTAATCGTGAAATAGTTCGCAAACTCGTGTAATGAGCCATTTTTATGGCTTCGATGTAGTTTAGAAGTTCCGCATCAATGTTTTAAATGGTTTTTCCCTTGTTGGTGTTCTATTCTGGTAACCTCTTAGCATCGCCACCATGCTACCCCAACCCTCCTTAAACGATGACATTTAGTAGATTGAGAGATGAAAGTCTAGCGTCAGACATTGGACGTAGTGTTATCTTTTTTGTATGGCCGACAACGCTTCTGTTTCGCACGTCAATGTTTTTGCTTGACCGGCAATATAGGGAGTGTGGTTGTTGATACATTTCGTCAAGTCTGAAATTTATAAGACAGTTTATGAGACAGTTCTTTAAATCATGGTAGTAAAACTAATTTTCTTCGCAAGGACTTCTGAAACTCATACGAAATTACCTTCCGTTGACCCTAAATCTCCAATTCATGAGTACGTATAGCGATCGAAAAACATATAACACTTCACTTCACTTCACTTCACTTCCAAACACGGGTTTGTTTCGCGTTCGAATGTTGACAAGAGCGCCCGTTTCAGTCTGCGCCATAAGTTGCGTCGTTGACGTAATTCGAATTTCACACCTCATACCTTATAAGTGGAGGCCACATTTTAACCACATTAAGACCATGTTGTTTCAGCGTCATCGAACATCACTTCGTATATGATTTTGACATCACGTGAATTTTGAGTTGGTTGGTTGGTTGTTTATTGATTGATTGATTGAATGACTGATTAATTTATTAATATAATTAATTAATTAATTAATTGACTTTTCTGTCAAATGTTTACCTTAATCTTGCTCTTTATTATTTTCAGGTATCTTTATGTGGCTTTCTCCAATCTCAGGACTAATCATGGTGTTTGAAAGAGCCAATGATAATGTCATTGAAAAAGGTGATTTTCAACCTAAACACTGTAATTTAAGGCTTAAGTAGCGCGAGAATTGTCAGTGGTGACAACACGTGCTTTGCCCAGCCCACCAACATTTTGTTCTGAGTGAGTGAGTGTGTGTGTGTGTGTTTGTTTGTGTGTGTGTGTGTGATTGTGTGTGAGTCAATGTGTGACTGTGAGTCTGTGTCTGTGTCTGTGTGTGTGTCTGTGCTGATGTGGTAGGATAGCTATGGGGTAGACGGTTAATAAGGTGTTTAAGGTTATGAGTATGGTTATTTGTAAGTCGCAGTTTTCGGAGCTGATTAAAAAGGGGCAGAGAATGTGTTTGACAAACTGAAAAAAAAACATAACTCGAACAAGTTTCTTGTAAGAAAACAAAAGTGTCTCACGTAATGGACGATAGGTGTCGCCCCACATTTCAATGCAGTGTCTAAGATGGGGAAGAATTAAAGTGTTGTAAAGTAGAATAATGATGGACCTAATTTTTATTTATACTGGATAGTTCTTTAAGCATATAAACACTTGTCTCCCATGACGTCCAGTGAGGGCCATCCCTCATGGGTTCAGTGTTAATGCAGGAGGAAACCGAAGTACCTGGAAAACCTGCGTTGTTCGGTAGAGTCAAACTGAACGACAAACTTCTTACTTACAGCGTGGTAAATTTAATCGAACCCAGAATGGAGTTCGATCCCCGACCGCAGTGGTAAGAGGCAAGTGGTTTAACCAACCCAATAATAACGAATAAAAGAGATTATTCCGATCTTGCGACTTTCAGTTGGATTTACATTTTTAATGTGGGATTTCGAATACAGAGATTGGTCGATAGATACACTTAGATATGTGGCCGAAGAGACACACGTACGTAATGGGTGTGTCGCCAATACCTAAATGTCCACCAATGTCAGATATCCTGTGAGGAGTTTTAATAATCAAATAGTTACTTTTCCCAACGTTAATTATTGGTTTGTTAGTATTACACCACTGGTTAACTTTTTTTAAAGTGTTCAGTCATGACATTGAAATTAATATTACTAGTTTTCATGAATTTGAAAAGGTTTAGTGTCGTCTGCAAATAAACAAACACTGATGGCATCAATAGATTTGCTTATATCGTTAATATAGATCAGGAAGAGGATAAGTCTAAGTAACAGTACCACAATTAATTTGTTTTGGATTAGAATTACCACCGTCTACACTAATAACCTGTTGTTTATTTTCAGGATAATTTTGAAACCAAAGGACCAGAACACCTCTAAGGGAAACTTTTGATAACTTAGCAATGTGGTGGTCGATTGTATCGAGCTCTTTTTTAAGGTCGATAAAAATACAGATGGTGACGAAAATTTTGTCCATTTTGTCTGTAATGTCAGATATATGGTCATCAAGGGCAAGTTTAGTACTGAAATATTTTCGGAAATCATATCGGGTGCCAAGTAGAATGTCAAATGTATCAAGTGATGATAAAGGTTGGTCTTTGGAACCGATTCAAAATATTTTGCTTAGGACGGGTAAAATTGAGATGGGTCTGTAGTTCCTGGCGTCAAAGGTTGATCCTTTGTTTTATATATTGGAGTGATTTTGCAAAATTTCAGGGCGTCCTGGAATATACCATGGGAACGGGAGCAATTAATCATATGTCTTAATGGGCCAAAGATGAAATAAGCTGCATCCATGATTAGTTTAGGATATGAATGTTGCCATATTCAATAGCTTTCCTAGGATCCATATGTGATTGATCTTCTCCGTAATATCAATTTCAACAACTGGGCGAAAGAAAATATACAGTCAGAATAATTTCCACTCAGATAACGGCTATAATGTACTGTTGGAGTGATTTTTAAGGCGAAATTGGGGCCGATGTCAGTGAAGAAATCGTTGAAGGTTTAAGCAATATCAAATTTCCTTAATGGGCAATGCGAGTTTGTCAATTGTCACCTACAATGATTTGTCTCGGTGATGTCACTTTGTTGCTGTTCTTATTTAGGATCTCATTAATTGTTCAACAAAGAAAAGGGACATTGTGAGGGCATTGATTTTCACGATGTTTTTATAAACTTTTGCAAACTGCCAAAGGTTTACTCTCTGAAATTGATTGACAGTTTTCCAGTCATGAAAATGAGTCACCAGACTCACCTGCTAACTCGTAACTTATCTTCGGGGATGAGCACTTGGGCTAATATTCCAAGATGTTTTGTTCTTGAACGTGCAATTGTCACTTATTTACCCAAACGATTTTCGTATATTCGTGTCCTAAACATATTGCAATGGTATATTTTGATTTTGCAAATCGTCCTCTGTTATCAATAAATACTGAAACTGCACGACATAGTCATTAAATATCATACTAACCCAGACTACTTTACCTACAATAATACTAGCAGTGGTGTTAGACAAATATAATAGCGTTATATTTGACAAATATAATAACGTTTGTTCTTTACAATGGTAATCCTAGTTTTGTTTTTCCTAATGTACTGAGAATTCATTTCGAATCAGATAAAATTAGATGTAAGACACGTTTCATGAAAGATGGGTCTCTTGTAAGCGGATCAAATGCAGCATGTTACTGTGACAACCAGTTGTCGGTCGGAACGGTGAAAAGATGGCATATTGCGAAATGAAAGCATTTTGGAATGATTGTTGTAAACCATGCAAGTTGTAGTAAGGAACCAGTCAGTTTCTCCAGTCGGGGGTGGATTATTAATTCTGGCCGTCAAAATGTCACTGAGACCCCCTATCTGTAAAACCAAAAACAGGCTGACCATCACTTAATTCTAAAACATGATGGAACCCCCCCCCCCTTATATATATAATATTTACACGACAGGTATTTTTGATCGTGACTCAGTGTGGACTGCTTGACTGTCTTGCAACTACTTTATAAGATCCCGGGTTAGCACTATCATAATTATAGTTATTGACTACACAGGGTAAATATCTTCCAAACGGAGTTTAATGGCATCTTGACAGTGAATAATAGGGAAAAAGCTTGAAAGGGGAATATGTACATCTCTAATGGGGGTCCTATATGGGTCTCCTAGAAGCCCTGGAGGTTTATTACTCTGAAAAGTCAATTTTGAGACTATTCAGACCCATTCAGACAAGCTTTACAAGACAGCACTAACATGCAAAAAAACCCAAAAAAAACCCAGCTACATAGGGTTTACACACTTTTGAAATATACTTTGACAGCATCTTGACAGTAAGAGGGGAAGAGCTTGAGACTGGGATATGTCCAACTCATGTGGGGGTCCGAAGGGTCTCCCTCTAGAAGCCCGGGAGGATATTTACTTTTAAAGCCAATATTTAGGCTATTCAGACATTTCAAGCAATAACTCAATCCATGCTCTACAAGACAGCACCATCAAGTATCAGAAACTATTCTTTATAACTTACATAGGGCTGAAATATTTTCTTAAAAAGTTAAATGATATCATTATATACATGTAGTAAAGGTCAGCACATCTAATGCTAGTATCATTGGTAGGGGATATTTGGAGTTTAAGGCAATTTTTGACTATCTTGGCGAACTTTTCACATCTTTAAAAGACAATACCATCTCAAATTAGAATAGGGTGAACATATTGAAGAAAAGTTTAATACCATTATGACAGTAAAAAGGTCGTTGGTGCATCTGATTTTGGGTTGAATGTATGAGTGACCTCTGATGGGGGCGAGGGAGGCCTTGGGGGTTTCCCCTGGCAGATCTGGAACGTTTGCTTCTGTTAAGGCAATGTTTAAGTTATTCATAGCCTTTGAGGAAATATTTCCAAGCTTCGAAAAGCTAACGTAAATGTCAGTTTCAAATCAGTTTCCCATGTCACATAAAAATAGGCCCGTAACATTGGCATTAACATATATTGCATGTATAGTAAAGTCACTCATAACGATTTATCTTGTCAATAGCCCAATCCCTCCATTGTAACAGTTTCTCCATGTTGCTGTTTTTACCTCGCATATGGGGAGGTATTAAAATGGCGAATGACGAATGTTAATGAATAATTTGCATAATTGATTATTTTCGGTACTTAGGCTATATCTTAAGACTGCATACTTCAGTTTCAATATAATTCAGTACATACGTTAACCCATGTTGACATAGTTTAGTTTTCGTGAACAATTGGAATAATTAATGATTTTATGTAGACTGTACCTTAATAATGCCCTCTTCAAATTCGATATAATATGGTACTTACATTAACGATAAGAAAGCACACTATGCCCGTTAGCATAGGGTAATCAACATAATTAGTGATTTTCGGTTATTAGGCTTTAGCTTAAGAATGTAAACTGCAGATTTCACATATGTTGGTAAATATATCAACCATAAAAATGCGCACATGAGGTTTCTTGATGAAGCTTTTACGTTTAATGATTAATTTGCATTATTAACTATCTTCATCAATTGAGCTTTATATGTGGAATGCATGCTTCAAATTCCATATAATTTATCACATACATAACCATGGGGAAGCACATTACACATATCCTCTGTTGGTATAGTTTTTAATTTTAATGGGTAATTTTCATAATGATTTTTGTATATAATTAGACAATATGTTAATTATGTAAGCTTCAAACTTCATACTGTTTCGTATCGTTAATTTTCGAATTAAGTGGTACGTACATCACATATGGTAGCTAGGGTTTGCATTCCAATAATGTGTGCAGGCCCAAATAGAAGTCTATGGTTTTGCCCTTACAGGAGGCATTCAGTTTAAATCTGATATTTCCATGAGGGCAACCAGGCCTCAGAACGTGACACAAGTCTTCACATTCTTTGAGTGGCGGTCCCCTTTATTTCGAGCGTATCTCTGTAACGAAGTGCCGTTCAACACATATTAACACAAACGCACACAAACACAAATCGAATCTATATGTTGGTGAAAATTTGGTCTTCGTTTAATTTTCACAATAATTTCCAATTTCTGTGAATCCCTATATTGTATGTTTAATACGTTAGATAGTTAACAATAGCAACTTTATAGTAATAATCAAATATATTACGATTTATCGCATTGTATTGCCCAAAAATATCACCAGTAACTGATAATGGAACTATTAACTAGAGTCTATTATAAATAATGACTACTAACATTTGAAGCGTAAAACACTCTCTCTCTCTTGTCCTACGTACATAATCGGCTTGCAAAAGGCATTTCAATTTCAATATGTTCAACCTAGGTATGAGTTTATTGATTTCTGGTCACTTTTTGCCAACATGAAAGGGTCACGTGAGAAACACTTTACACTGCGCATTGCATTGTTTTCCTCCTGACTGCATCAGTCTTCCATATCCCCTAATAACATGAACGTTCGAACCAGTACATGTATTCAAACTCCCGTAGACCAGTAAGGTCATACTCATAACGCAAACTAAATTATCTTAACGGCATGTAGTCCTGCTTGTAGACGGTGTACGCGTTTCGCTCAACACCTATCTTCTCAAAGCAACGTAACCCACATGTATCGAGTACGAAAGGAAGATGCTGTCGGACGAATAACAAAAGAATTACATACAAAGCTCTCAAATGTTAGCATCCGATCGAATAAGTACACATTTTGCATCTCTTTGCCAACAGTAGTAGCTGGTAAGATCACAAAAAAGTGTCGAAATCGGAACTTTTCCAGTTCCAACTTTAATTTCAAATGTCCCAACTTTAATTTCAAATGTCCCACCTTACAAACGCTGCCATATTTGATCGGGAAGTCCACTGGGTATCGTACTTAAGGAGGAGCCATGAAATTGTGGTTGAACTTTGGAATGTTTTTTTCGTCCTCTGAGCATGGACTTTTGTAGCCATGACACAGACAACCTGGCCATGACGAGGTAAAATATAAAGTTCCTTTCTAAATATTAAAGAAGGCATTTGCAGTTATTCTTAAGACAACGAGACTCTGGTTATGGGCTTCTAGTCATCAGAAACTTCTTTAGTGATTGTGGTACATGTAAATATTGTTTGAAAGACAATTGCAACGCATCATCGTTCGGGGAAGTTTGCGTCCAGGCAGTGTGGCGCGGCGAGGGTTCGCACACGCTCCAATAAACTTCCCCTGCTTCCTGTTTACACGTCCACGCTGACTTGCCGTTGATGTCAATGCTGGCGAGAGTAAAAATTTGATTTGATTTGATTTGATTTAAATATCAGTATACAGAAAACAATTACAATAGACAAAATAAATAGTAATGTGCTGGAATAATACAGAAAATTTAAAAACTTATTTCCAATGTGGTCCCACATAAACAAACTCAATGTTACCACAGATATAGATCAAACATGAGGCATTTAACAACAATCAATCAACTATGAACTGAAAATGCATCCGTTCAGAGATACGTTACATTTTAATTATAAAACTTAGCTAAATATGCAAATGATCAATTAATTGACACGAGACTTTGAAATGTCTTTTTGTACTGTCGTACCTTTGTGTAATCTATATCTGTAGCAAGTTCAATCGAATTCGGTACAGTCCTTTCTATCCCTCATTGCAAAAATTTATCAAACGTGCAAATTATAAATTAATTGAATTCGATACCATCATATCTTTGCTCGTTCAATATCTTTAGCAAGGGTCATCAAATTTGTTTCAGTCTTTCTTGGTATAGGCCCTAATAGCTAAAGTTCCTTAATTATGCAAACGGGCAATTTCTAAATTTCATAAAGAACCATCATATCTTTTTATAATCAATATATGTGGCAAGTTTGACAAAAGTTTGATAAAGCACTTTTGGATGCATAACCCGAGTTATATTCATTAACAATGCACATTATGCAAATTAGCACTTATTTAACTTGACAAGAGAAATACTGCACAAGTGTGAGCCAACCACAAGGTAGACTTTTAATGTGACTTCCTTCATTCATACCTCATATTTGTCTGCCTCTCATGTGCTAATTTTAGGGTGGGTACAAATACAGACTTGGCATATAATTTCAACATTTCATTACGAGATACCCAGCAGTATTTTCAGTGCTTTAATAATTTTATGTTAGTGCTGCTTCCAACATGCTTAGTGAGCCCTGATTAAAAGGGGGTGCAAAAACTAAATAAACAACAAGTGTCACTTACAAAAGGGTAATCAAACTGTCTTGAATTTGTGTACACATTAAAGTTTCGACGTATTGATCTTAGGAAGATAGTTCATGTGAAACTTTAAGTTCATAATATTAAGTCCATTAACAATATGTTATAGTAAATGCATTACATGGAGCAGATAAATGAGACGAGTCGAAAAGAAAACATAAATGCTATGTTAGTTCCTCTGTATCGGAGTTCCGAATCACTTCTTTGTGTACTGGTCTCCACATGCAAGAAGGACACGCCTTGGTATTGCTGGGGTGTCAAGATCAAATATTTGTTCCAGACCAATGTCACTGCGAGCTGCTCGAATGGCTTCTTTTGTGGCAAAATACACAGTATTCCCCAAGCATATAGTTGCTTGTCCAGTGCCCTTTAGGTACATAAAGAGAGATTTATTCAAATTGATATACAAAGTAAACCAAGATTACATGTACACAGAAGGTGAGGGTAAAAAAATCTATAGATTTCTTGTTCGTAAACACAATGTTGACACATGGCAAATTCTGACCTATAAATCTTCCTAAAATAGGTACATTGTATCAATGGTGTCATATGTGGTCATCACATTGGGCCCTTAATATGAAAACAAAATATGAAATTTGACTTTCCATAACAGTACATATTTGCATGATTGAACTTTACTGATGATTTTGGCCAACAAGTAAAAATATATTGTACAATACCTCAGTTCATTATGCAGTACGCCCACTACTTAATGCGATTTTATGGGCTTTATCGCATAATTTTACAGTTTGTGAAAAAATAATATGTCCTCTTTCGATAATTATTATGAAAGCTAATCGAACATAATATCCATCAACATATATCAATAGTATGCATGGGATAATGAAAACAGCAAAACGTTAGAGTTTACTCTTCATTAATGTATGTGTTCAGTTATAATACAAGCAATTTCAAGAATTAATTCTCAAGATATTGTTCCATTACCAATAAACCATTGTGTATATACATAACTAATTAATCTTAATTGGATTTTTCGTAAACTCTTATCAGTTCTTGTAATTAGCATAATTGAAGATATTTGGTTTCATCAGAATCGAGGCTGTAGTTTGTTTGGGGACACACACATACTGACGGACAGACAGACAGACAGACAGACAGACAGACAGCCAAAATCATAACACAACATTCCTTTATAAGCGGTAAAGGGGGGCAAGGGTGCTATTTGATAACCTCAACAAAAAATAAGATAAAAGTATGAATTATGGGAATAATAAACCCCTTTACTACAATAATAATGTTACCTCATGTAAGGAAATGTTATATTTAAGGGATGGTATGGGATGTCTATCTGTATGTATGTATGTATGTATGTATGTATGTTTGTCTGTCTGTCACAAAAAAGGCTGGCCTAAGTTCAAACGAAGTGTGGTGGACATATTTTGTAATGACTACAAATGATTAGGCTTTGTCGACGAGACAGGACTATTTATAAACACGAAGTTGCTACATGGACATATATTTGAACTGTCAATCATTACAGTACCAATGTTTTTCAAATAAAAAGTAGTACTGGTTGAGAATTTTATTCAAATTTGCATTGGATGATTTCTGATCAAAGCCATCTGTTGGCAAGTGTCGGGTCATCTCCCAAATTAAACTGCAACACCTATTTACCAAGCATATTAAACAAATCTTCATGAAAGACATTAGCATTAATTTTTATATCATATTAATGATTTCAAAATAAGAAGACATAGCTTTTTGACCCTGAAGATGAAGGTCAAGGTCAAAAGTCGGTATGTAATTAGAAAATTCATCATTGATAACCACAATGAAGGCACTTGAATAGGGTCTCTAACTGTTGAGTGTCAAGAGTTATTGGCCAAACTGTGAATATTTACAACAAATATGGCTGCCATTTTGCTGTTATATATAGTGGAGGTTGTGAAACAAAGTGATGTGTATATGTAGACTATAGCATCTGACATTTGTTCAAGGTTTGGTTGAAATCAGTCCATGCATATCAGAGATATGCATGCACATTTTGACAATAATATGGCTATTTGACCTTAAATATGGGGGTCAAAGTCAAAGTCAATGTGTCATTAAAAAGCTCATGATTGATAACATTGCGGTCTCTATCTGTTAAACCTCAATTATTATTGGGCAAAGTGTGATTATTTAAGACATATATGGCTGCCATTTCGTGGGGTTTGTAAAACCAAGTGACGTGTAAATGCCCTCTATAACATCTGACATTTGGTTTGGTTGAAATTGGCGCATGCATATTGGAGATACATGTGTATACGAAAGGATGGACAGACGGACCAACAGGACCCAAGGTAGTAGCCTACGCCGGGCTTTGCCCTTTCGTTGCTAATTAATACTTAAAATACCAGATGGATAATAAATAGGTGAATGCATCTTACGTACGGTTAAAAATGAAATAGTCACCACGATTCTTTTCTTACCTTTGATGAATATATATTGCAGGTATTCTCAGAGTCTTTCAAAAATTGAACATTGAATTCTCGTGGAATATCGTAGACCCGTGGTAAACGATACATTCCAGGGCCGCTATGGATAAGTTCACCTTGATCGGACCACAACCATTCCTCTGTCATGTACATACCATACCCCTGCACGAACGCACCCTCAACCTTAAAGTTAAAAGAACATACTACTGAAAGCCCAGGATACAATACCCGTTTCATGTGTTTGTGTTATCAGTAAGCTCCGTAGACAAGGTTTGCCAGGCTTAGCTATTCACAAATGTCTACATAAAATGTTGGATTAGCCGTTTGGAAACGACGTGATAAACTACCGCATTAGGTGTAAGCAATACAGCCAGTAAAAAGCTAAAAGACATCAGTAAATGACAATAAAAACGGGGTTGAGTTGTACGAACCTGTCCTATGTCGACAGCTGGATTAATGCTTCTCCCTACATCAAGAACAATGTCAGTCCGCAATACTCTATGTTCCCCAGTAAGGCAATCTATCTCTACCTCGGAACAAGCTGATCCAAATACAAAGTACGAAGGTGGACAATTCAATTCAATTTCAGAAAATTCCTTTATGTCTTCAACTCTGAAATATTAACACAATACCAGCGGATATTCAACACATACATTCACGGGTGGTTGGGATCCTATACTGTAACTACACTAAATTGACCAAGCAGGATCGTTACTTATTACAATAACCAAGCACGTAAGTCTCTGGAAGTTCGTGACTGTGTTTTCGTACCTCAGTATCTCAGAGTCTATCGAACGTTTCTGGAGAAAGAAGCTAAGAAGCCTAGACTTTTTAAGCTTAGTGAAACATGCTTCCTAAGGATAGCTTACGAATAATACACTTCAGATCTTTACTTATTTGACTTGTCACAGGGTTCAAACTACGGATACTTTCTTTATCAAAGGTCAGTTGACTATATCCTCGTCCCAACAGAGAGAATTCGAAGTCACTTCTACTCTCCTAAAGTGGATCGATTGGCGGCCATACTTGTAGTTAAAAATCAATATTTACTACATAGCTCAAAAACTGTAACACACAGACACTCCATTCAAATATCTACCCCATATTATCAGATGCAAGCTATTTATGGAGACTTTGACTTTTGACCTTGACTTGACATCCATGGTCAGTTATCACAAAGTATCGGTGACAGGCACAAAGTGGCTAGGTTTTGATAATAGCCCCTGAAAGTCAAGGTCACATTACAAGGTTTTAAAAAGAAAATTTGTACCTGACAATAGTGGGTAGAAACTAGTATGGTGTCTTTATTTACATATGACATGTCACCTTAAGTAACGAGATTTTCAAAGACCCAACTCCTCAACTACATACACAATAAATGATACACAAATGGTCAACAAATATCACCAAGACAAACACCGATCTACGATTGCATTGGTCAAGCCACAATGACATGTCAGTCGAAGATGGCATAATTCTGATTGGCATCAGACTTATAAATATTACCCAAAACAATGCGTCTAATCCATATCGGACATCTAGGAATGAATAATTGCAAACTATGGGCACACAGGGTAGTGTATATTGGCCCGGCATATACAAAATACATTGAAAACAATAGCTCATCCTAGTTAATTGCACGGATTGACGAACGGACGGAACCCATTGTAATTGCTCTCCCTTGTTAAGTGAAGAATGCTTGTATTCTATATTGACCTTAGCTAAACGTATCAAAGTGATCTTATTCCATTTTTCAAATAACATACTAAACTAATGTATATGATGTTAAAATAGAACATAACACAGTGCAATGGAGCATAGCAGCATAGCACAACACAACACAACACAACACAACACAACACAACGCAACACAACACAACACAACACAACACAACACAACACAACACAACACAATTATAACATTACAGAACGCAGTGCGATGCAAGGGAATGCAACATAACACAGTGCAAGCACAATACAACACAATTCAATTAAATAAATACTATACAATGCAGTAGAATGCAATACAATATATAGAGAACAGAGAAATGGTTGTAGTGCGTTATCATACAATACTTGAAAATACACGATATAACAAAACAACACAACACAACACAACACAACACAACACAACACAACACAACACAACACAACAACACAATACAGCATAACATAACATAACATACAAAAGTACATAGTGGCGTGCAATATAGTACAAAAAATACATACACACTGACACTGATATGACAATGCAATGCAATGTGATAGTATCCGAACAATACACGGCAAAATCAATACATAACATATTTAAAACAATTACAATATAATGTAACACATCCTGTTAAAAACAAAACAAATACAAGACCAGTATCTTTAGCTTTTACTTACATGAAATGACCAACGGCTGAAAGATTTATCCTATCCTTATAGGCTGCCTGGACCTAATTGATAAAACAGAGAGTTCTATTCAGTGTACATTGTCTACATCTTGCTCGTTATATCCACTCGTACACTCTGTCATGATCGCTACTGATTAACATTTCCACGCACTACCCTATCTAACATTCCTCGATTTTTTCTCATAAGCTGGATTATCTTGATGACTAAACCTGCATCATAACCTGTTATGAATAATTTAGCTGAAACCTTTAGAAATTCACTTGAACAGTTTGCTGATGTAATATTCATTCTTTTTTTCCAGTCGAAATTGTTTTGAAAAAGTATAACAAATGTGAAGTAAATACTGATAATGTGGCTGGTAAGGAAGATATTTGAAAAAGAAATATTTCATATTGATAGTGTGTTGCCTAGGTTTACCTTAATGGGATAGCAAGACAATTAAAATGTGTACAAATGTGCAACAATAAAGAAACTGAGTTTCTCTGAAGGATGGTAGTTAGCTTTAATAACCTAGGCCATGCGTATTATACTTAAACCTCTACAATTGCGCGCTCGCAACAGGGACATTTTCCTTTCATCAAACTATCACAAATATATTCCCTATAATGGTTCAATGACTTAATATTCGAAAAGACAACTAATCCTGCTAATTCATTATTGTTTTTAGTGTTACAACAGAGACATGTTTAATACGCAATGGTTTTGAAGACGTCACTGTCTTAGTTTGACCTGCATCGATTGAGGCACAAGCGCAGCTGGTATATTTAACGTATCATTTCGAGGCCTACGTCATGAATGTTTATATAATCAGGTCAATGGAGACACTGATTTTAGAGTCAGTACAAACCATTACGTTTTTATACGATTTTTTATACACACGAGTTTAGGCATAGGTGAGTCAATACACCTCATTAAAAATATTACGGAGTGTTAAAGTTAATTATTCAACAGAAATCTCCAAAATAAGGATTTAAACCCTCAATTTAAAAGCAGATCCCAAAAAGGCAGCCAGTACTAATTTAATACCAACTAAAAAAAAAGAAAAAAAAACATTCATAGTCTGTACAGTCTGGACATTCGTCTGTGCAGCCTGTCTGCGCATATTTATCGTGCATTAACGTTGAAATCCTACTTCGGTCTAGATATTCATAGAATTTTATGCTTTTGTAAAGTTTGAATCTTTAAATACGACATGGCAAGCATTATTATGAATAAGGCTCTCTGAGAAGTGGAAATTCCAGCAAATGGTCCGAAAGAATTACAACATTTTTATCGATTGATCACAGAGTGCGTCATGACTTATCCAAGTGACATATGTTCGACACCAAAAAAAAATATACGTAAAGTGATATGTTCTTTGATGAAATAGATGTTTACACATAAACAAGCAACAAGAAAATCACATGGGATTAACAGTCAGAACTTTATATCTGGAAAATACATGGGTCAATTGTGTTTATTATTTTTAAAACATCGCATATAAATGATAACCCTTAGCTGATAATTGATGACTCCAACTGAGTTATCGAAAATAAAAACTGCCTTGTAAGCTTGACTCTCATTTTACTTTATCGGCAAAATTAAAGACTGTGGTCAAATTTCGTGATTTTTCATAAGGTTATTTACTGTGCGGTAATTCTTAGCACAATACCTTTTTTTATTATTATTATTATACTTTATTTCAGGCCAGCGGCCCATACAAATAGAAAGAAAAGAAAGCACTAAAATGTAACACTGAAGTGAAAACCTTCCATAAAATAAAAACTAAAAAGTACAAAAAGCACTAATAAAGAATCGACCTAAAGTGTTTCCAAAAGTTAGAATGGAAATAGGAATCGGAATGTACACAACTGTAAATAACAGTATTCTTGCTGTCCATTAAACGTTCACAAAATGTAAATAACAACTTACGTTGCAATGAAGTAAAGTTGAGGATATTCCTAATTACAAAATTATGACTGATACTAACATCACGTTTACGATCAAAAATCAAACGCAACGCATTATGATAGGCCACTTTGAAGGTGGATATCTGTTTAGTGCTATAGTTATTTACACCACACGTTAATACAATACATACTATACAGAAAACTTTTTAAAAGGGTACATTTCACATTTTGAGAGCAATGATGGAAGTTACGTACGATCAAATTGGCTCGAGCATATACACAACGAAGCTGCCTTTGTATATCTGCGTTGTCCTCCCCTGATGAGGACACAATATAACCTAGGTACTTTTTAGTACTCACAAAGTGCAGAGGTTTGCCATATAGCAATACGCTTGGAATTCTACCCGGTTTCCAAGACTTCGGGAAAATAGCCATACATTCTGTTTTGGTAGTATGAAAGAGAATATCGTGGTCATTTCCACAATGCTCGCAAATACCTATCAATTTACGCAATGCTTTCGCTGAAGGACAGATCAAAACTAGATCATCTGCATAGAATAGGTGGTTTATGACAGTGTTTACCAAGTAACATCCAGCGCGGGCCGACTGAAGCTTCGTACTAGATCATATACAGCAAAAAGCTTAGGTGAAATAATGCTACCTTGTCGCACACCATTACTAACGTTGAAGGGGTTTGACACTGCAGAAGCCCAACGTACAAAAAATAATTGTTTACTATACCAATAATGTAAAATGCGGGCTATAAATGTTGGAATGCCCCTATAAATCAATTTTCTAAATAATGTCCAATGATTAATCCTATCAAAAGCCTTTGTAGCGTCCATGAAAAACAAAAATACAGGTGTGTTATGTCGCTTGTAAAAATCCATAATTTTTTTTGAGTACAAAAATACACATATCTGTAGAGTGATTACTTTTAAATCCAAATTGTAGATCGCTGGTTTCAATTAAAGTTACAATACGTGATAAAATAGACAATTCCAACAATTTCGAAATGGCCGTTACCAATGCGATAGGACTATAATCATCCGCTGATGTAAGGTCCTTAGACTTGTCCTTCACAATGGGACAAATAACTGCATGCATAAACATCTCTGGTAAAAAACCATGGATGAAGAAGCTGGTAAAACACAAGCTCAAAATAACGGTAAGAATAGGGTCAGCATAGATCAGGTGCTCTGAGGCGATGCCATCATTACCACATGCTTTTCCCTTTTCAAGTTTCTTTACACACTCTTTAATCTAATTGGCAGTAACCACCATTGTATCATGAAAATCAACTCTGTCAAACGAGGACAAAACAAATGCTTTATCACAACTGTTTTTGACAGAATTAAGTAGACTTTCATAATGCTTTTTCCACATGTTTGCTATATTTCCATGACCATTACTACCACCCACACTGGTTGGAAGAGTGGAATGGCCACCCATCGTAATATGCACTGAATTCCAAAACTTACGTGAACCCCCAAGTGTTAAGTTATTGGCCATGGCATCAGCCCTAGCTTTACCCTAATCTCTTTTACATGTGTTTTGATAACACGTTACTTGTACGGACGGAAAACGGGCCAATAAAACCTACAGTAGTCAAGAATACGTAGCACTAAAATTCTAAACACAAACTAGGTTACATGTTCAGAGATATAGTTGAATATCATTGCTTGGACAGATTTTACGTTGCAGGACTTCATCGGAGTAGAATTTAATAAATCGAATGGTGTATGTGATATGTTTAGCCCGTGCGCCTTTCTCTTAGCCAAGGCCGTTTTATGAGAGGTATGTTTTCTTCACGGAAATGAAACTGAGAAATCTTGAAATGAACATGGATCAAACAAAATGGTATTATGTAAAATCTCACATAAAACTATGTTTTTTGAAGCTACAAAACATGCGAGTAGGTGACTTTGGAACATGGTACATAGAACATTCTAAAATAACACTGCATTGTTATGTAGATAGCAACTCGAAAGAACGCATGAAATAGCGCGCCATTTGTGATTCAACTCTGGCCGTATGCAAATGATCGAATGTCCAGACTATATTAGTAAGCTGTATGTCGTTTATATTCAATCAAACAATCACTTACATTCGCATTGATACTTGGCTATTCCTTTAATATCTAAACGAAGCTGAATCTAAATCACATGCACACAAATTTCATGTGTGGTTTCTATGAGTCTACTCTTTGTTCATTTCTCAAGTTCAATGTACTTTATTACACACATTCATGGTAACAAAATATATGTGTCCTATTATGCTAGGCAATGTAGCTTTTACTAGTGCTAACTGTAGGGAGCTATTTGCATAATTAATGATGTCCATTAATTATTCTTTATATGAAGAATGCAAATTTCAAATTGTATATCATTTACTACATACGTTCGTGATACCAGGCAACACGTGTACCATAAACTTCACTATGCCTATACCATTACTGGTTATGAGGGCACTAGTAGATGTCTATAACCACGAGGGCTGTTATGTATAAGTCGCAATTATAGTTGCTACATAACGGCGCAAAGAGTAATATGCTTTTTAATAGTGCCCGAATGAGACAAGGTAATTTAATCAAATAATAGCACATGATAGCGAGTAGAAGAGCAATGTCTCAATTTGGTGCCAGCACAATGGTTGAAACTCTCTACCAATATTTGAATTATCAAAATTGTTTGTTATAGAATTCGAGACTGAGGGAAGACATTACTTTTGGATATTTCCTGAGTAATTGTGTTATTAAAATATGTTAAACCGACCATTCCTTCATTATACTATGCACATGTTCACTCATCATTTGTCAAAGTTCATTATCCATCGAAAATATTCCCTTCCAATATGCATTTCCATATTGTACCTGCAGATAGCAATTGAATGGTGACATATTATTTGTAGGAGCACGATTGAGTGCCCAAACAACTCACGTGTAATTCTATTTATATATAAGCTTGTTGGTGTCACTGTATGCAACACATCATGATTGTGATGTGCATAATAGATGCACATGCATCGGTCGAATTAAATTCAGTGGGCAATAGTTCCGGGCAATAGTTTATGTCAGTTGCTAGCTGGCAATATCACCGTGCACGATATAGTCTATTTATAACAGGTCATATGACTGGATTCTAAACAAAGACAGCTTTGAGTAAAAAAAATTTACGTGCAACAATTGACATTAGCTTCCCTGTGTTTAGGGGCAATGGTATCGAGAAACGACTGAATCCAGAAAGAAGAACTTCAACAAATGTTAAACACTGAAATATGACTGTCCTTTATTCACTGTCATTAGTTTCACAAGCCACTAAAATGTTTACAACAATATTCATAATCATGTGTTAATGATATATTATGTGTGACTATTCTCACCCAACTACATCTAAATAAACAGAATTGGAGCCAGATATCATGACACAAACTAACTTTGACTCGACAACAATCTGAACTTTGCTACATTTCATGGTGTAATTCAGCGAAAATGTTACTATTGTCTAGCGCAACAAAAGTATTCCCAACATTGGTACATATTTATTTGAGCCACCTTTGGGTGCAACTCCACAGAACACAAAATGAAATTAACCTATTCTGTTTATGTAGAGTAGGGCGATAAAATGGTGCCACGTACACGTTTTAACAAAATGTTGGTCTAACCACTGTACAGTATGTGTTCAGAGACTCACCCATTCATTCCAAGATCCTGCAGGATGGTCATCAACAATTGGTTGCATTCTCCGCATAATTTGTTCACACGCTTCCTACAGACAACCAAAATGACAAATAGGTTGATTTATCAACTAAACGACGTGAGCGCGAAATTTAAATGAAATAAACATTAACTGTAGAATGTAAATAAAATATGGAGCCATGTGAATATCAACCTATCGATCCATCCATCACATTACAAGTACAGTCATTCATCCCTCCCTCCCTCCTCCCTTCCCACTCCATCAATCCATCCATCCATCTATATATATATATATATATATATATATATATATATATATATATATATATATATATCCATCAATCAATCTGTACATCCATCTGTCGAGCCATCCATCCATCCATCCATCCCTCTATCCAATCCATTTAATTGATCCATCTTCCCATCAAAACCATCCACCCACCCACCCACCCATCTGTCTATCTATGCATCCATCTATACATCCAATCCATCCACCCAATCCATGTATTGAAGCACCCCTATCTATAGATGCAATCCATATACGATGATGACGATGATGATGATGATGATGATGATGATGATGATGATGATGATGATGATGATGATATACACCATACACAGGAAATAAGCTTTGAAAATCATGGTCACATATGTTAAAGCACGAAAGACAGTAGAGCTATGTTGAACTTTAACTCTTACCTTTACAGCACCTCCATTGAGGTCTGTACCAGTATCTGCAGCAGTACCACTAGCATTTGGCACACTAGATGTATTCGTTTCAGAAATATAAATTCGTTCCACAGGAACATTCAGTTCATTGCTAGCTATCTGTATCATCTTAGTATGGAGTCCTTGTCCCATTTCAACACCACCATGGGTAAGAAGAACTGACCCATCAAGAAATATCTGAATTAATGCATTACCCTGTGAACAAAGAGACACTAGGCGTGTATAAACTGGCTATCGGACTGCAGGGTAGATTGAAACTATTTTACGACAAATATAAACAAGAAAGAGCATATTGGCTCTTTGTTCCTTTTGCAACTTTAGTTGTACTCTGTAATATTGTGTGTTGTGTGTAGCTCAAGGAATTAATATGCTACGAAGTCTTGTTTAGAGACGAATCACACTCTATAAAGTTTATTGATTATCATTATGGCGTTTTACACAAGTATATTCCATGTATACAAGTAATTATATTTCACTTGAATGGTAATACATATAAATATACCCATGCATAGAACACTATCATATGGCCATGAGATGTATCACACGCACTTATAATATTTGTACAATATGAAAATATCAGTCAAATGATCCGGGTCATGTGATATCATAGCCCAGTCATGACCCTCCACTGTTTTTTTTCTTCCTATTTTGTAACATGTGTAGTAGTGGTTCAGCTGTTCAGCTCTCCGAGGATGCAGTTTTGATTTAGCAAAGTAATAACGTAGTTAGTACTTTCATATCACGCACACTATAGAACACATTTCACGCAGAAATTTGGTAAAACACTGTACTTTTACATTATAGTCACATTTCACAAGAAATATACCTTTACCCTTAATTTTGCGAATGTCGCAATGAATAACCGAATCACGTTGTCTTGACGAAGAAAGTTATTTCTTCTCATCCCAAGACACATACATACACAAGAAATTTCAACTCAATTGGCCCAGATTTTAAGCATTTTACCAAAAATTCCTTTTTTAGACCTAATGTGCATATTAATGACCCAGTCAATTAGTTTTCAACAAAGTTATATCTGCACATTCTAAGACACCTACACAACACATTTCATCTGAATTGGCCCAGGATTTTTTACGAAGATTTTGTATGCATTTTTAGACCCAAGTGGCATAACAATGATTCAATCAACTTTAAGAAACTGCTCATCAACTGACACCTACACACCATGCAGTATTAGAGGAGAAGATAAAAGTAGAACAGGTGACGGACAGATGATGGACGACAGACGCCGACGGAGAATTAATCTAACTCCCAAGCTCAGCGCAGCTTTTGCTGACAGCAGAGCTAAAAATGAAGTACAGGCACAACGTACACTTGCCTTCAGACAATAACATTCTTGAGAACTTTAAGAAACTGCTCATCAACTGACACCTACACACCATGCAGTATTAGAGGAGAAGATAAAAGTAGAACAGGTGACGGACAGATGATGGACGACAGACG
This sequence comes from Glandiceps talaboti, assembly GCF_964340395.1. NCBI lineage: Eukaryota > Metazoa > Hemichordata > Enteropneusta > Spengelidae > Glandiceps > Glandiceps talaboti. The sequence continues at coordinate 19,727,589 of NC_135558.1, read as the reverse complement.
CCGACGGAGAATTAATCTAACTCCCAAGCTCAGCGCAGCTTTTGCTGACAGCAGAGCTAAAAATGAAGTACAGGCACAACGTACACTTGCCTTCAGACAATAACATTCTTGAGAATTCCAAACTATTACTCTATAATCGCATGAACAAAACAGGTGGTTGCAATTCATGCATATCCTTTTGCCATGTGCTGAACATATAATTCTGTTACAATGAAGAAAACTCATTTTTTCAAAACATTTTCAGAGAATTTTTTTTCAGAGAATTTGCTCCCAGGGGTGTATTCTCAATATCACCATTATTATTTTTTTTTTACAAATGTTAACAAAGGTTTTATGTATCGTGTATCTTAATCTCACCTGCATGTGCATTTTGGTACCAAATCCAACTCCCAACATCAACGGATTGATGGAAATGCCCCTCTTCAACCATTCGTGTTGCCTAGCAAGAGGAGACAAAATGACACAGCCGTGTTATTCACGTTTTCAAAATTGTTACTTCTTCCAATGTCAATGTTAATTTGACAAGTTGTAATTGTTTTTAAAGGACTGGTTTATGATTCCCTGGTAAAGCTAATCCACTGTTGTCTTATCTCTAAGTTGATAAATCCATTCTCGATCTTACATTATATTTTTTACTATCTCAACTAATATACATTAGTCAGGATGAACATGTCTTACTGTTTAATAGTATCAATCTAATGACCGACAATAGTAATCAGCTCAGTATTTCTTTTTATCGCGGCCACTAGAACAAAGTGGAGAGAGTGAATGTACCAACCACATGCGTGCCTTCTTGCACAAATAAATTTCTTTTTTTGCAAAGGTTACCTATCTAATAGTACAGGGGAGAGTCCGAGGTAGAGCCCCTTTTAAGTCAGGAAATCCCCCCCCCCCCCATTGATTTGTGTGTACAATAGCAGTTAATTGTCATAATTCTGCTTATTTTCACATTTGTATATTCATGTCATTTTAAATTGTAAGTCATTTGAAGCTCTTCTAAAATTATATGGTTTTGATTTTGTAAATGCCTTTATCTCAAGAACATGCAATTGCAATTTTACAGTGCGCTCTGCTACCATCATTTTTAAGACTAACAGATTTCGGAAACATGTGGACAAACGATTTTTCGACTGTCTAGCTATATATGAAAAATTGTAATATGTTTAATCCACAAAAACATAATTGGCAAAATCAGGAATAACTAGCGAACTGACCAAGAGCAACTTTTTCTTTCACTGCTCGTTAATATTAATAATAAAGCCTCGAATATGTGCGGGCATCGGTTACTGAATAAAATCTGGGCGCGCTGGGACATAGTAATCCCGTGTGATTACATCAACGAGGTGTCTGTGCATTGCAATGATCAGCATAAATAACAAAAACATTGGAGTTAATCTATATTGTCAATTGGTAACTGGGTACTAAGCGGTATCACACTGTACAAGATTTTACCCCAAACTCTCTCTGATTTGTACTGTTAGACATCAGCTCCTTGAAGTCAGTCAAATTTCACCTGTGTACAGGATTTTTTAAGAATATTTTTGCCATTTTCAAAACGTAGAATTGAAACTGATGAGTCTCTGAATATATATTTTCATTGCTTCTGGTATCAATGATCTATTGTAGAAGGAGTAGCAATTTCAGAAATTTGTCAACAGATTTTCTTGAAAGACATGCAAAATATTTTCCACAAAACTAAGGAAAATATATGCACCTATTAATGTGTTTGCCAAATATATAGATTTATTTGAAAAGGTAAATTGGATGACAAAAGACAGTTACATACCAAAACTCATCATGCACACTGTCTACCCAAGTTATTGATACTTTGATATTAAAAAGTGTTTTTTTTCACAGTACATGTTTCATTTACTTGTCAGCACATTTTATGCAAAATTTAGAACTCTATTTTTTGATTCCCAAACATACTTTTGTTACATATTAATTAAACGTAATTACTATGCTTAAAATGTTGACAAATATGGGTTATTGAAGAAGTATAAGTAGTATATATTGAACAGTGTATCATTGCACTTCCAGAAACAAAACTTATATATATATATATATATATATATATATATATATATATATATATATATATATATATATATATATATATATATATATATATATATATATAACTCGGTGAGTATCAATCTGCTAAGACAGTGCTCTATACCGCAGTGGCATATATATATATATATATATATATATATATATATATATATATATATATATATATATATATATATATATATATATATATATATATATATATACAGGTTTTGAAAATTTGAACCAAATTATATGCTATAGACCCTACAAAACTGTTTCATGAGGTGCGTAGTCCTCACTCATCAGGGGTAGATCTACCCCTGATGAGTGAGGACTACTCACCTCATGAAACAGTTCTGTAGGGTCTATAGCATATAATTTGGTTCAAATTTTCAAAACTTGTATATAATTCGCTCTACTACCCGTATTGAGCACTTTTATGTGGTTTTATCTACATCCAGTCAATTATATATATATACATATATATATATATATATATATATATATATATATATATATATATATATATATATATATATATATATATATATATATATATATATATATAGAAAGACAGTTTTGAGCTCATGGGTGAAAAATAAAGACAGACATATGTCATGCATACTTTGTTTTAATTTGTGGGCAGTATATATACAGACGTGTGTGAACTTTCACGACAGTCGACAAATGTAGTTTTATATGTTTAACTTCGAGGTAAAACATTCAACTCGTTAGGGAAAACGTAATGCTACACTATGAGTTACATGTGTTGTCCACTGGATATTATGGCCGGAATTATACATTATCGCAAATACTCTTAGCACTTCGCTCATAATATAAAGACGCCACACTTCTCACATACAATCCAGTCGTGTTGGGATTCTTGGCCCTCGCCTTTCTCCTACCACGCCTGTCATTTCGTTAGCGTCAGTGTACTTTAATTAATGAAACTTCGGCCAGATGTCAGGATCGAATTCCTATTTGGCATTAATCTTTTCCTGCTGTGATATGACGTAATTGTAGCATCACCCCCCTAATTATAAGAGAACAAACGTGGACGGTTGCGATTTGCGATGTAATCATGACTACCATATTCAATAGTCACTACAAGAATTCCTGTTATAATTTTATGTTTGACTAACTGGGCGTGGCATATGCAGGGGAAAAGCAACAGCTAAACGTCCCAACACTTGTGAATTTTAGGCTGCCACACTTACACCAATTACCTGTTGAAAGATATAACCATTTCCTGCCTCTGATAGAAGTTACTTTGTTGGAGACATTCTTCCCAGCATCTCTGTGTATTGCATTGTTTGATAGTCTGCCTACAATGTGTTACGAAACCTTCCCGGTGAAAATTCAACTCACGAACCTAATATTAAAAGATTACATGGTAAATACGTCATTAAATTGAGATTTGTGTCATTCCTGCTGGTTAGTTCTGCGGCATCGTCAATGTGATATTTATTGATAGCTGTAGATGAGGTCAGTTTTTTCCAAGACAAATTTATATGCCAAACATTCAGTCAAATGTGGCGATATTTGTTACACAATAATATTCATTATTTTTTATTCTCATGTAAATTTCTAGTTATGATACTTTATGTAATTGACCTAATACTACTTGACTTGCAATAAAAAAAACGCACCGATATATTGTTTGACAATAGTCTGTCTTAAATTGTTATATTAAAGGCCGGTGGTCTATTGTTCCTTAATAAACCACTGTTACAATATCATAACTTAAAAGTGACACAAGTACTAGAATAAGTCGTCGCCTATTCTGTATACCTTTCTGTAACTTTTAAGAAATTTTGAAATACTATAGGTACCGAGAATTCTCGATATATTGTCCGAATCTTGGAAAATTCGTTTCAATAAGTAGCATAGAACATTTGTTTGCTTACCCTTGTCTGTGATAATCCACATCGATATGCGACATCAGAGATCAAGCTCTCGATCATTACGACCGACTGTGGCCTTCCAAACCCACGCATTGCAGTATTAGACGGTTTGTTTGTCTTGCAAATGTAGCCTTTAACTCTGACATTGGGTATATCATAGACGTTGCAAATATTTTCAATGATATAATTTAGAATCTGTAAAAGAAAAGTGTACTTTGCAAAGTTTTAATTTGGAGAAGACCGTTTTGGTGAGCTCGTTCACATTGAAGGACAGACGGACAGACAGGAACCAATGTAATAGCTTATAAAGTTGAACAATTGCTAAGAATTAGTTCAAGATATTTGGTCGCCATTGTGCCATGCTATCAGCGAATAGGAACACATCGTGTTTTTGTACATTGCTCGGGATTTCTTCCTAAGAAAATTTAAAACGAGAACGTTTTTCCGTTAAAGTGTTTGTTACATAAGTCATAACAACGCACACCCTGGATAGTAATAAATCTCATGGTTATACATATCTGTAATGCTATATACACGATATATGGCACAATAAATCAAGTCAATACGATTTCTGGGTCCGCACTCACGAATCACACCCTTTTACTGCACTATTAAAGATAAGATCCATCACAATTTAAGGTGTGTCTATCTATTGTTATTGTATTACTTCCCAGTGAATAGATTGGGGTTGTCTGATCACAAATAATGCAACAGTTACAAACTAGACATAGAGCAGTTTTAACATTCAAAACCATGTGAAAGCATTTTGCTTAAGATAAACACTTGTCACTACACCACCTACGGATACACCTAATAATCTAACAGACACAGCTTCTTTTTACAACTAATTTACCAACCTTTAGTACATATATCTTTGGTTATTTGATGACAAAAATGGCATGGTGCAGCTAGGGCATGTTTAAGGCATTACACGATACAAAGGTTGATGTTATGTTAACTTTGTTGCGATTCATTTGATATGCTTACTTTAATACCCAATAAACCATAATGTTTTTATAACGCTCTTTATTAACTCTGTGTGCCGCTGCAAGTGAAATACGAAACTGTTTAGGTTTAGTGTTTTGAACTCAGAACAATCACGAATACTTTTTGTGTATGTGAAAAATCCTCGTCTGACAATTGTGTCATGAGACTAGGGTATGACACACGTGCCAAATAACCTTTCCTTGAATAATTCATAGATTACTTCATTTCTTCACAGTGACAACATTGTCACCTCTTTAAAAACATAAGATGTCTTTCCTTAGCAGTTCATAGATCTTGTCCAACGTGAACAATCATGAAGATTAAAGAAGGTTCTGGTGACCGGCATTCATGGAACATCTGACATATATACTAGATTAACCATATTTTACACCTTATAGTTTTATGTAAATTGCAAAAAAAAGATAGTACACCAGTTTTGATAGCAAAATGATGTGATTTTGTATTAGTTTATACGTTGGTTCGTTCACATATCTCTTGAACGAAAGTGACTCTTGTCATGGAAATTTCCATACATTTCCTGAAGACAATAATCTGGTATCTGAAAACAAAGCTAAAATTACGTTACAAAATCAATCTATGGTTCTGTACATTTCTCTATTGTTGCCACACCTATAGTGGCATTTAAACTTAAAAAAAAAACAATTACATTTTTCGAAGCTGATAATTATTTTTTAAAGGCTATCGTAAACTTATAACCTGCCTCCAAAGAGTCAAATAAACCTCCAGAGCTTCTAACAGAAACCCCTAAGCACCCCCTTCCCCAGCTCGATAAGAAGGAATTAACCAGGTGCATTGACCTTTTACTTTCATGATGTTATTTAACATTTCTTATCATTTCATCCTTACCCTTTGGCATTGTGTTTTAAACTAGGAAATTATTGAAGGCTGTAGTCAGCCTAAAATTGCCTTTTAGAAACCTTAAACGAGTCTTAGAGGAATAACAAGACACTCGCAGGCTCTTCACCTAACCCTTGTGTGAAGTCTCCATATAGGAACGTTTTTGAGTTTACAAAATTAATATGACCACCATTCAGTTAAGGTTCGTCAGCACTGCAAGCAATATATGTATTATAAAATATACTTCCTGCTTTGCATTTAATTTATAAATCATTGGAATTGGTCATGTGTAGCCTGGTTTTGATAATTCATCCAAAAGGTCAGAGCCGAGGTCACTTTCTTATAAGAAATCTTATATTAAGGTTTAGTTCTGCAGTAATATTTTGAGTTTACTCTCCAAATATGGCAACCATTCAGTAAAAAAAATATATAATCACTAACAACAGTTCTTGAGTTTATTTGTTTCCCCCTATACTACCTGTAGAAATGATTTAAAAGAAATCGGCAACAAATGAATATGACAAAGTATCTCTGATACGCAAGAAATGGCTTAATTTCAACATTTGACACAGAAGGCTATCACAAATATGGCCACGATTCAGTCAGATTTGCATATATCAGGAAACAAAGTGATGTGAGTAGATATGTCCAGTGTGACATGTCAACTCTGTACCAGGTACTGCAGAAGTTGGATATTGCATTTCTGAGTTTCCCGCTCTACCACTCTTATTTTACTGCCATGAAACTATGATACCCTTTGTGTATATTTCAATGCTTTGTATAAAGATTAGTTACTAATACATGATCACTATCGTGCTTTCTTACGAGACGTAATCAAGTAGTCTACTCTGAGTCATGATGATTTGTCTATGTGTATCAAAAAGTCTGCCGGAGAGTAAGGGTCATCCCATTTTAGAAATATGGAATATTGCGAGCCATCGTGGTTCAGTCTGTACAGAGAGTAAAGTTTTTGTTGGCCCCATGGATAAATAAACCGACTCTCTCCCCATCCATTCAATCCTTTACGAAAGTAACACTTCAATTTTTTTAACTTACCGCATTGCACACATATGGTGAATCGCCTGCATCCATGAAAGCTGCGACGTCCAATACGGCAACCCTCCCTTGTGTGGTGAAACCAATCTTGTACTTGAAGAGTACAGGTGCTCTTCCACCAGTGGATTTCATATCTTCATCCCTTTCCAATATAAGTCGGACTGGACACTTTGCTCTTATGTAGTAACAATTGATAATTGTGTTAGATGACGAAAACATATATCTTTGTTATGTACATATCTAATGACAATAGTAAAATATAAAAGGCGGAACTAACTGCATTCTGAAATAACTGAATTTCACTACAAGGCAAACAACACAATGTTTACTCTATCTCTTTCTCTCTCTAAATGTCTGTCTGTCTGTCTGTCTGTTTGTTTGTTTCTCTCTCTCTCTCTCTCTCTCTCTCAATTTCAATTTCAATTTTTCAATTTTAATTTATGCATGTCATAAAATGATATTTCGTTTACAATGATACAGGTAGGTAGAAGTAATATTTAGTTAATGATTAATGAGCATGATTAACGATTTGATACCGATAGTTATTTTACGATACACAATTAAGTCTTCATTACAGACATTGCAACTTAGTAAATTGCATGCCGTTCGGTTTGAAGGTCATAAAATAAAGAGAGGTGCATATTGAACTATCAGTATGAATGCAAGTGCCTGAAATAGAGGGCGGACTTTATGCAATGGTCACATCACTTATTTTAAAAAAATGACAGATTTTTTACCTGAAGTGATCATCTGTGAAATGTCATCTCTTTCCCCCTTTCAGAAGCAATTTATTAACAATGTCAATAGAGACGTAAGTTACAGATATTCTACATCCTCATATGTTTAAATACAATGTTATTTGCGATGCCGAGACAACACCGTGTCAGTTTTTTTTCCGGTGCCGGCCTTTACAAAAAACACACACTAATTTTCACGATTTTCGATCGTTAAACTCCTGATTAAGAGTGGTTAGCAAGACAATTCACCCATGGCAGACTGGGTAAACTATTCGACCCCAATACGGTGAAGTTTTAATGATTTAGGACTTTTTATATCAAAGTGCTGCAGTTTATAGCATGAACCATATATGCGATGATACATAGTAAACGCCAATTGGAATGCAAAGAATATAGTCTGAAGTAGTGATAGCAGTGTACAAGCGTCATTTGTAATAATTGTCGGCATTTGTATTAACGCTTATATTTGTAATAGAAATTGCGTTTTTCATGTAATATAACCAACAATTTTAATAATTGCCTAAACTTGTAATACTTTCCTTTAACGACAGATATATAACAAAAATTACCGATATTTGTAATAAAGTTCAGAAACAAAATTGTAATAAAATGAAAATAGCCATGGCAATATGAAGCCAATTCTTTGAGGGGTATATACCTTTAAGTTTGGGGTGGGGTGTGGGTGGAGGTTTCTCCTTGAGAGCATTGTATTTTTTGGTGACCCCTACAACAAAATAAACTAGAGTTGAACTGAACATGTACTCGTATATCTATGTATGATCTGTAGATGTAGCAAGTTTTATTGATTTTGGTGCAGTCATTCCGCCCGTATATTTATAAAGTCATTAATTATGCAAATGTACATTAGTTGTGCAAGTCACTCCCACCAAAATCTAATCAGCGCTATGTTACAGCCTCACAATGCGAAATAGTAAATTGGAGAACATTTGGATCAATATACTTCTTGAGATATCAGTGGAACAAAATTTCTACACAGACAGACAGACAGATAGATATCTACACGACATCAGCTCCCATACGGGAGCTTATAAAATAACTAGCCCCCCCCCCCCCCAATTTCTTGGGTTTTTTTCATGACCCCCACCCCTTAAAAAGCAAATAAAAATACACACTTAAAAGTGCTATAGTAATTAACTTTCCACGCAAAACAATAAATACAATTCTGATGGTCTGAAAGGGGTGGCCCCAAAATATTTTGTTCATGATTTGTACCAAATTAAACATCAGGAGTGATCATTTATCGAGTACATTTCCAAGGAGTATATTCAGTGATAAGACAGGTGACTGCAAAGCGAATGTTTGCGCTTCCCCCTCTGTCTGTCTGTCTGTCTGTCTGTCTGTCTGTCTGTCTGTCTGTCTCAAGAGCAGTCGTTTACCTTGTACGTTTGAAAAATTGTGTTCACTTCATTTACCAACCGTACATATAATTATGAGGCAGTCAATACCCAAATGAGTTTGTGTGTATGCCGAAATATCTGTTTGTAATGTAAAGTGTAGACAATATCAATATAGCCAATGCAGTTGCACAATAATGCATTCAGGGTTATTATAATTTTCAAGAACATCTATGGCTTTCGATAATGTATATCGTTTGATACTGAATGGCTTCCTACATGTCCTAATTTTCAAAACAAAGTACTCACCAAAGGAGGAGGACACCCCTCCAACACCCTCTTCCCTAACTATCATGGGGTATGCTGCTTCTGCCCAACATAAGGATTGAAAGAGAAAACTCCACTAGCTAAGTATCTCCTACTACAGGTTACAGCCCAATGTGAGACCTTTTACTTGCAAAGCCGACATATATTTGTAAGAGTTGCATGGTTGAGTTGAGTCTTGCACTAACTCTTGTATAAACTCTTGAAGAGTGATTACTTGAATGTTTCATTATGGTCTCCTGGTAGGCGACTGTACCGCATGATGAGGTAGTGTTATAGTGTACAGTATGATGGATGACGCTCGCTCACATCAAATCTTACTGATAATTTATATTCACGTTGATAATGCACTTCATTCACTTCACATATACTCCTTGTTAATGCATTAGGTGTGTAGTTAATGATATTGAAAATAACAATTCACATTTACAATAATCTTGCTTTGATATTGATATTGGGAGAGAAAGTTTCAAGTTCTATGTGCTATACATGTATATCCTTCACGCATCAATGCCTTTACAATTTCCTGCCCAAGCAATTCAGGTGAGCATTAAAACAAAGTGCTTTCTTTTCCTGCATTTATTTATTTATTTATTTATTTATTTATTTATTTATTTATTTATTTATTTATTAACCAATCAATTTATTTATTTATTTATTTATTTATTTATTTATTTATTTATTTAAATATTTGTTTAAGGCGGGTTAAAATCATAGATAACCTGGTTAGCTAAAGCTCTAGTTTGGGCCATCTTTATCACCGTAAACCAGACTATTTTAGGGCACCATCCAAAAAGCACCGTCGCGTAAGAAATGACGACTCTAGTTCGCGAGAATGGTCTTTACGGTTGGGATTCAGTTACGTTTTAGCCAGAAATATGTCAGTGAGTTAGTAGTTTGAAATGGATGTAAAATGTTTATGGTGATTTCTGAACCTTATACGTAATAATATGTGTGCACAGACTGTATGTGGTTATAAATAAAAGCATGTATTATGGAAATGTGACGACAATTCTCAACTACTTACTTATTAACAGCAACTGCACAAATAGCAGCATGCTGCGAACATGCCGGTCCCTTTCCACCGAATCCACCACCAATGCGAGCAGTTTTGCATATTACTTTATGGCACTGTATTCCAAGTACATTAGCAACGGCAGTCTGTAAACAAGGGATAGTTTTTGAAACGTTGGTTTGATGTATTTTTTTTTTAAATGACGCTTTCATACTGTACATGTATTTCAGAAATATTTGCATGTACAATGCATGTACTAATGACATTCTTCCGCACCCCGTATGACACATACACAGCTTGAACTTCCAAAATTTCATGAGGAAACATTTAGAACGCGCAACAATACTCTGTACAGTGGTTTAATGTCATCTTTCTGGGCTTTCAATTTTCTATGGTAGTCACTCTCTGGAATTATGCGCTCCATGCTAGAACGAACTCCGAACGAATTTCTCTGACAATGCCACATAGTAAATTGGAGAACATTTGCTTCTGTACTTTTTGAGATATCACTGAGTGGAAAAATATTCTGCTCCCACAAGAGTTCTATAAACTACTGGGCCGCTAGGTCTGAAATTTAATTGGAATGTTCTTTGAGTGTTCATTTAAGAATTGTTCATAACATGGCGAGTCCGTCAGTGATATGTAAACTAGGACTAAAAATGTCGGGGTTTTTTTGGTCAAAAGTATATAAATCCAAAATTACAGAGCAGATGGGCCTGAACTTTTATGGGAATGTTCTTAGGGATGTTTAGGTTAAGAAGTATTCATGACATGATGATCCCATCAGTAATATGGCTAAATGTGTCTTGTTGGTGAAAATCTATGATTGCAAAACTACTGAGCAGATTGGGTTGAAATTGGGTTGGATCATTCCTATTGGTGTTTAAATTAAGTATTCATGACACGGGGAATCCATAAGTTATATGCACATTAGGTCGAAAATGTATCTTTTTGGTCAAAAATGTTTTAGTCAAAACTGCTGAGCAGATTGGGATGAAATCTAATGGGGATGCCTATGGAGATGTGTTTGTGTAGATGGGTAGGCATATTCACAAAATGATTATCCCTCCAGCAATATGAAAATTAGGTCTCAAAATCTCAATTTTGGTCAAAGACTTATATCTTGAAAACTACATGATGAGTTCGGCTGAAACCTGGTAGGGATGTTTCTCGACGTGTTATTATGCAGTTATTGTTCGAATATTATGAAATACCTATCCCAGATGTTATCTTTGTAATATACATCATCATTTCACTAATGTAATGCTAATGGCGTGGTCATGGTTGCTAGGACCAATTGCTTCAACTGTGTTCAACAATAACTGCAGAATAACACAACCAGAACAATCTCAACCAAGTTTCAACCCAGTTTCAAGGTATAACTTTTTCACCAAAATTGAGATTTCTTTACCTAATTTGTAAATCGCTAATGAAAACATCATCATCTATACATCCCTATATGCATGCTCATTAACCTCCTGTCCAATCTGCTCAGTAATTTCGGAATTATACATTTTTTACCACAAAGACATATGTTAGACCTAATTTGCATATCACTGATGGGATCATCGTGTTATGAACAATTCTCAATCTAATTAAGCACCACCAAGAATATTTCCATCAAATTTCAACCCAATCTGCTCAATAATTTTGGAATTACAGATTTTTGACCAAAGGGACACATTTTTAGCCCTGATTTGCAATCATGGATAGTATAATCATGTTATGAATAATTCTTAATCTAAACACCACTAAGAATGTTCCCATAAAATTTCAACCCATCTGCTCAGTAGTTTTGAAATTATTGATTTGTGACTAAGAGGACACAGTTTAGCCCTTATTTGCATATCCCTGATTGTATCATCTTGTCAGGTACAATTCTTAATCTAAACAACACTAAGAATTCGAACGCTCCCTTTAAATTCGACCCAATCTGCTGAATAAGTTTGGAAATATAGATTAAGTTGTTTACAGACAGACAGACAGACAGACAGACAGACACCTAGCTATGCTTATAGCACTACTAGACCTTATCAGTTCAGTTGTGCTAAAAATCATTAATTATGGAAATAACAAATCACTATTAACAACTATAACAAAACGTGCACTTTGCATTGGCATTTCAAGCATATGTACTAAGTAAGTAGTGTACCTGGGCATCAGCTAAACATTGGGTTGCCACTATCACCTCAACTTTCTGATCACCACTGTCAGGAATAACAAGACAAGAGTGAGGTTCGAGATAGTACTGTTCTTGCCCACCAACACGCATTTCACCTTCCAGTACTTCGTCACAAGAACCAAAGCTTTCTTCGATGTTGCCGTGCACTAGCTGTTTGATTGGTTTGTAAAATGACTCCTTTTCAATAGCTTCCTAAATACAAATAAAATCGCAGACATTGATTATTAAACACTGGTTGTATAATTACAAAAGCAGTCGACAACATATTGTACAAACGTTTCCTGCCAGATCATATGTATATCCCTTCCGCCTGAGGTCTGATGATGCCAATTCCATACTCATAAGTGAAAGTGAATGAAACAATACATTTTGTATCGTTTACAATCCACGTTTTTAAAAAAAAAAAAACATAGTGGATACTTAAGGATTCCTTTTCCGTAATGCATGCATCATTGTTATGTAAGTATATGAAGTTTGAAGTATACATTCTTAAGATCCTGCCTGATCGTTTCTTATACAGATGCACTAATATTTCCACAGGGCAAACCCATAGACAAATGCTGGCTCCTCCAAAACCTTCTATTCCTGTATGTATAAGATGTATAGCATGTTTCACTTGAATTGAACCATGAACATGCAGTTCTCAATAAAGTACACAGACAGACAGAGACAGACAGACAGACAGACAGACAGACGGACAGACAGACAGACAGACAGATACATCCACACATACATCCATACATCCATACATACATACATACATACATACATACATACATACATACATACATACATACATACATACATACATACATACGTACACATACATACACATACATGCATGCTGGCAGGCAGGCATGATAGGTAGGCAGGCAGGAAGACAGACAGACAGACACACAGACAGACAGACAGACAGACACACAGACAGACAGACAGACAGACACACAGACAGACAGACACACACACACATTCATACATACATACATACATACATACATACATACATACATACATACATACATACATACATACATACATACATACATACATTGAACTATTTTCATGGTCCCCATTAGATAACACCTGTATATTTCCTTTTGTCCAATTTGTTTGAAAGTGTAATGTATTATTTATTTATTTATTTATTGTTTTGTTTTTTGTTATCTGATGAAATAAATTTCAATTCAATTCAATTCAATACATACATACATACATACGTACATACATACATACATACATACATACATACATACATGCAGGCAGGCAGACAGGTACACAGACAGACAGACAGACAGACAGACAGACAGACAGACAGACAGACAGACAGACAGACAGACAGACATACACACCTACATGACCGAATCTTTAAATGTTCATTCCTACATACAGTGACTGTTGTAATGTCCTTAGCTATAGCTATCATACATGATATAAGCCTTATTTTTTGTTTACTAAACTGTAAGAAATATGACGATTTAATTCTTAAGATATTGACTAATTAATAAATACGAATAATATGGCTTTATATCACGTGTCATTTGTTATCATCGACGTGCGCACCAAATTATTGGCATTTGGAGCTTGTATTCTCAAATTATTTATACAAATGACTGATTACAATACAAAAACACACTAGTAAACTATATCCATGCATGCACCGATTTGTGACATTCGAAGTATTTATTCCTAAAATGTAACCTAATTACTAGATACTGAAAATGATTATTTATAACAATAATAATCTTTATTCGTCCAAATAAATTTGGAAATTTGTGGAATGGTCGCCACAAGAGCAACGCCCTAATGTTGAAAGAGCAGGAGGAAACCGGAGTACCCGGAGAAAACCGGCAGGGTAAACTAAGCATCACCCTTCTTACCTACAGACCTGGTCAAATTTTAAATCAAACCCAGCCGACACATGGTTGGTTCGAACCCAGGCTGCAGAGGTAAGAGGCGTACGAGCTAACAGCTCGGCCACCGACAACCCTTATAGTCAAATTATATTATAAACATATGCACATTGCTATGGTTGATGTATGTGCCAAATTATATTGAATTTGAAAAGACATTAGTGCATTCGTAAGATAAACCCTAATTACCAAAAATCATCAGCTTAGGAAATGACACATTCAAACTACAAACTAAATTAACAAGCTTTCAAGTACACGTGCCGTTTGTTTTTTGCGTACTAAATTATAATTGGATTTGCAGTATATATTCCTAAGATTTAACCTAATTATCTAAAATCATTCATTAAGCAAATGACATATTCAAACTAAAAGCTTCATGAACAAGCTGCCCATTACATGTAAAATAAGATTCATTATATGTCACTTATATGGGACCACACCCTTATGCATTGTTTGAATGGAGAGAGTGATGATGTAGCAGTCCGTATATTACAGTACTGACCGAAATTGACCCGGAACTCTTTTTTTCATATTGACTTAATACAACATGGAACTATTTTGACATGCAGAAACAAAACGCACTTTTCTGTACATCAAATGAACATTTATTTGTGAGGAACACACGTTTATAAATGAAAATTCTACCGTAAAACATACTCTCGATACTAAAATGGCGTCGGAATTACTACTTTGCAACAATTTCAGTTCGTATAAACTTTATAACATGTGCAGTAACATAACATGTGTAGTGTCATTGTTGGAGTCGTCGCACTCCGCGACAATTCACGCTATTTGCAACGCGTGGTTTTTGGAAGAAAGGCAATCTTTTCAAAATAACCGATCCCATGACATATAATAAAAATATTATAGCCTTGATATTGGATTATACGTATATGCCCTCGGTGCCAGGATTTGATCAGCACTCCGTGTCATGCTGATCATATCCTTGCACCGCAGGTATATAATCCAATATCAAGGCAATAAAATATAATATTTGATGTGTGTCCTAGATTGTAGTGTATTGTAAGTATATATTTTAAAGATATAACCTAATTACTGAAAGTAATTAATTTTGCAAATGAGTCATTAAAACTAAAAGTTACACAATCAATTTATACCAGATTTAACTGAATGCCTCCCGTAAGGGAATCACTAATTATGCAAATAATTCATTAAACTAAAAAAAATATGGTAACAGGCTTTGTTTTGGGACAAGCGTGCTTTCTTAGGGTAATGTATGTGCCAAATTATACGGCATTGAAGAGTGCATGATACAGCTTAATTACTGAATATCTTTCATTATTCAAAATACTCATTAAAGGTAAAAGTTGTAGGAACAAACTTCATAGGACAGGTGCGTATTATTATGATTGATATATGTACCTTGAAAATAAATTTGAAGCTTGCATTTTTAAGATACAACCTAGTTACCTAAAATCATTAATTATGCAAATTTTTCATTAAAACTGACTGTCAGCTATATCAAATATTTCATAGGACATATCCGCTTTGTTATGGTTAATGTATGTACTAAATTATATTGAAATTCAAGTATGTAGTCTTACGATATAGCCTAATTACCGAAAATAATTAATTATGCAAATTATTTGTTAATGCTGTAAGGTACATTAACAAATTTTATAGGACAAATGTATGTTATGTTTATCGAATATATTAAATTATATTGAAATTGAAGTATGCAGTCTTAAGATATTTCTTAATTAGTTGATTTAGTTAATATGCAAATTTCTCTACTTAAACATTAACAGATCTGGCTCAAAACCTAACCAGGTCTAGCCATTACACTAAAAATCATACATTCCAAATTTCATTACAATTGAGCCAGCCGATTTTTAGAAAATTATGACACAGTCTCACACACGGACAGACAGACAGACCGATAGACAGACAGACAGACGGACAGACAGACACACAGACACATATTCCCCTTTATATACCTCCCATACCCTTACGGGGGGGGGGGTAAAATGGTATTGAATTTGAAGCTTGGGCATTAACATGTAGCCTAATTACTGAAATCAATTACACAAATGACTTATTAATACTCATGGCATGTGTAGCAAAATGCACTCACTTCTAGCCATTATGGTAAAATATGTATACCAAATTTCGTTTGCATTGAGAACGTCGTTTTTGACAAAACAATGACACAAACACACCATTCCTACACTAAAACGGATGGTAAAACGTTTGAAAATTCGGCAATATGTGTGGAAATTTGATCTCTGTTAAAGAGCTAAGAGCTATATTGAGCAATATTGCATTACAATTGTTGGGATATTGAAAGAATGTTGAATTTAGCCGAGCAGAAATAACCGCCATTTTGGAAAATCTGCCGACGGTCCTGAAGTAAAATGTAGGATTATCTTAATTGTCTTGAGCATGTCAGAAATGTACGGTGCTACATTGGAATTTCATTCAGCAACTCTGTGTATACATATGATTATACTTGACCTTCCTCTTACATGTACAATCACGTATGTAATTAATGAATTAATTAAATAATAAACTCCCGACATTTTTGCTCATAGAAACACCATCATTACCTAAGACAAGATTTCTTAAATGACTCTGAGGAGTAGTTGTCGTGTTCAAGGTCAATAAGTGACTTTTGTGGCTCCCTATTACAACATTTGTCGTTTGCGAAGAACACTAATGATGTTGCGGTTTCCATCGACGACAGTTTATAGTGCTTTGGCCGTTTTTCTCGTTGTCTGTTGTAACCAAAAATGATAGATTCAGCAATTTTTAAGATTTCACTACTTAGATTATAGAATTTGGAAGTGTGGGCAATTGGAAAACTGACACAAGCACCACAGTTATGCTTTTTAGCGACGTTTATGGGAAATATTGAGACCTGTAAAATTTCACGTGCACATTTTTACATAATGTAAAATATTCTTGTAAAGTAATCATGCACAGTTTACATTATAGCATAGTACATACTCAGTTGTTGTTTATGTTAGATTATGCTAACAATGTATCAATGGGTGCAGTGAGATTAACATATCTTACCTCTATGGAAAGAATACTGTCTAAGTCATCATATTCAACTCTAACAAGCTTTGCAGCTCGTCTTGCTGTTTGTCTGTCGGTTGCCAATATTCCTCCTATTATGGCACCAACACAGGTTACCTAAATAGAATGACATTGTCTTTTTAATAACAATTTCGAAGATATGGTCTTTTGGTGATATTATATACAAAAGGTGGTCATGTACAGCATATTAGTAACCTTTCATATAGACATCAAGAAAAAACAGATTATTCATTTGTATCCCCTTTCCCATTGGACTGATGTCTCCTGTTTATGGTTATCCATGTTTTAAACATAATAATATAGTAAGAAAATGCCAACGTCGTACCATCTATCTTTATATGTTCTGACGGCTTTAAAGTTTGAAGCAATCATATTCCTTCAACATCAAGCTGCGATGTAACTTACCTCATCGTCAGCCAGGCAGTAATTACAGAAATCTGGACCTTCAAATAACATATTGCAACCTGGTACATCATCTTTATCAATATAACATTTTACTCCATCAATTAACATTGCTTGACTGGGATCAACTGATCTGTAGTACACATAAATATTTTAAAGCAAATAATTATTTCAAAAATACACAAAAAATGTCTATATAGTTTCCGTCTCTATCCATCTCATGTCTGACTGTGTATGTATGTATGTACGTACGTACGTACGTACGTATGTATGTATGTATGTATGTATGTATGTATGTATGTATGTATGTATGTATGTATGTTCGAATGAATTATTTGTAAAACCATATATCACAGCCTGTAGGTAAAGTAAATTACAACAAAAAATTCATTTGCCATTTCAATCTCTGTTGGTGAAAAGAAAAATTTCGATTTCACCTTGAAGTAGGTGGTCGATTAAATGTCTAGGCTCATTATTAGAAAGCTAACCATTGATGATATGTTGGGGTAGACTTAAATAGTGTCGGCAATTAAAGTGTACATTTTACAGCAGATATGGCCACCATTTTGCAATAAAAGTCAATGTCACAAGGTTAAGTGACTTGCACATTTACCCTACAGTCGTTGAAACTTGCCAATGCATGTCAGAAATACACATTGTACAGTTTAACACTAGTATAATTATGTGACCTTTGAGATGAGTCAAGGTGAACGGTCAATGTGTCATTAGCAAGCTCAGTTTTTTGACAATTTCTCTCTCTCTCTCTCTCTCTCTCTCTCTCTCTCTCTCTCTCTCTCTCTCTCTCTCTCTCTCTCTCTCTCTCTCTCTCTCTCTCTCTCTCTCTCTCTCTCTCTCTCACCTTATCTTCGCATGTGGTCGACTACTTGTAACTAAAGCCAAAAACAGTTCATCTAAAATAGGGAACAATACCAATATATTATCAATAACGACGTCAAATATTATTATCATCTTCACCGCTACTACCACTTGAGACACTCCTACGCTTGCATTTATTGTAAAAAATAATGACGCCGAAGTAATCACATCTGTCTTTGTAAATATTCGAACAGATAGAGATCTTACCACCACACCAATCACCGCCACATACATCAGTACTCAGAAACACCATCACCACCCCCATCGTCATCATCATCGTTCTCATCAATTAATCACTAGTATACTATCCGTGATTGTTAGTTTGTGATATTAAAATTACGGCTAATAAATACTTGCCATGCCTGGGCGGAAGATCATCAAGATATAATGCTTCACCAGTTGCTTGTTGGGAGGAAGACATATGTCGAATTGGTTTTCCCACCGATCCTTTACAACATTCCTTAGCAGCATTATGTAAAGACAAGAATACATTTCAATTCATTAATGGTTATTCTTTTACACTGCAATCAGTGATACTGACTCCGCCCAATTTAGCTACGTTGACATAGTTTTGAATGTGCCTTTTAATATAATCATACTGCACAGACATATTGTGACCATGGAATATCAGGAAGACCTAGTTTAGAATACTTATGAAAATAAACTCTAATAATGAATGATTCATGTTTTCTATTAGGAATGAAAAATATGTGTGTGTGTGTCTGTCCGTCTGTATGTCTGTCTGTCTATATGTCTGCCTGTATGTCTGTCTGTCTGTCTGTCTGTCTGTCTGTCTGTCTGTGTGTGTGTGTGCCTGTTTGTGTCTGTGTACGGGGAGTGTGCCTGTCTGCCTGTCTGTATCATAATTTTCTCAAAAAACGCTGGTTCAATTCAAACGAATTTGGTTCACATATAATTTTGGGTACGTGCTAAAAACAACTGAATAGGTTTTGGTAAACGAGCTATTTATGTAATTAATGGTTTTCGATAATTAGGGTTATATCTTAAGAATGCACTCTTCATATTTAATATAACTTGAAACATACATTTGTGATACCAAAGTATATCTGTCCTGAAAATATTGTTGATGAAGGATTTAGTTTTGATCAGTTGCTCACATATTTGTGTTTGCAAATTTATTTAAACTCTCCATATGGTTTGACCTATCCTAATTTGAATATTGCCTATCGACCTCATTGCATGTTGGTCATTCAACGCCACGAAAAATCAAACCACATCTATGGATAATCTTTCTTGAGAAGATAAATTCATACAATCTCTCACTATTTCATTCTCAAATATAATTGAAAATATTTCAGTTTTGAAACGGTGTGGCAAGTCATGCCACAATAGCTTACTGAAGATGCTCGTTCTATCATACGCGCCCATTTTATTGAGGCTATGTCAGCATTGTGTGATGATTACACGGACGCTTCCTTGCTGTATAGCCCCGCAAATCATATATTGATTAAAGTTCAAGGTAAATCTTTATTATTATTAATTGTTCGGCAAATACAGTGCGTATTTAGAATGAATAAACATTACAACAGGAAATATTTCAAGTTGTCAACTTACATATATACGGTCCATGCTAAAGAAAATAGGTAGGTCGTGTCTATGTTGGAATTTGTATGGCGGGCAAAGTGGGTTCATATTGCTTTGAAAAACCCACACAAAATATTGATGTAGTAACTAATGGATATACAATGTCATGTGTGGTAGCATAGAACTGATCTTTGGAACAAGGCGCAAAGGAATAACAAGCTAAACGTTTGCCCTTATGGAAGGCATTCAGTTTACACCTGGTTACCTTTGAGATCAGTTTCTATTATAAATCTCAGTATCTTTGGAATTGAAAAATAGCTACTTGCATGATGTAAATGTGTATAAATTCAACATACATATATACAGTAAGCAAGTCACCTTGGTGATTTAACGTCAAGGTCAAAGAGGTAGGTTAAATAATTGTTAAATGGGAATATTTGATGTAGTGTTTTGAATTTATTTATTTACGTTTAATTTCTGTGAAAATCACAGAGGGAGCACTATACTATAATTTAGGAAAGTTTAGAAAATGAATTTTTTGAAGAAGTTCGCCCGAAATTTCAAAAGCAAGATGAAAGCTTTTGAACACTGCCAACATATTACAACCATAACTAGTTGTATAAAGAGAAGTTTCATATATTTGATCTTGTAAAGATGAGAAATTACGGCCTGAAAGAGTCTGAATACACTAAAATTGGAGACTCTATGACTGTGACTTCCATGAAAGATGAACATTTCCCTGTCTCAGGCTCTCCCCATACCTTTTACTGTCAAAATGCTAGTACTAAATAAAACAATTCAGCCTACATAGTTGCTAATAATGATGTTGTCCAGTAGACGTTGGAAATTATAGCCTGAAAAGATCTGATTAGCCTAAAATAGTGTCTTTAAAGAAAATCAATATTAAAACCATCTCCTGGGGAAACACCCCTGGCCCCATTAGAGGTGGCCATATTCCCACCTCACGTTGAAATTGAACATAAAACAAAATTCAAGCCTATGTAGTCACTAAATACATGGTGGTAAGTTGCCTTGTACAGCTGAGAAATTATTACCCAATATTTCTAAATAGCATACAAGTGGCTTTCAGTGTCAAGGGACTCCCCCCACCCCCATGAAATTTGTACATATTCCCATATTAAGCGTCAAGCTCTTCCGCCTATTTCTTACTGTCAAGACGCTATTAGTATTAAGCTTAAGTATTATTTCAACCCCAATTATTCGATAATTATGAATTGAATACTATTTACATAAAATATTTGTAATGATAATCGTGTTTATTTGAATATCAATCAACATAATAGGGGTAGTTTGTAATGCTGAGCTCAAAAAAGGGGATAATTTTATGAACATACATTGTCATGGTAAATAACAAAATCAACATAATATGCGGATTATTTCTTCCAAATTTTGACATAAAACATTATGAGAAAAGATTTAAAAAATAAATAAATAAATAAATAAAGCGATTGTAGGAGTGCGGATTTAAAAATTAAGTCCGAATTCTATATCAGATTTTCCATAGAAAAACAATGGACGTGTTCTTTTATGACAACTGAACTTTGCTCACGTTCAACTTTTTCAAATGCGCACCAATTTTAAAATTCGTAAGTAGAGACCAAAGGGGTTTTGTAAAAAATCTTTTGGTTTTAGATTTTCCATTTCTTAAATTCTTTTCTGGAAAATTATGTGCTATCGCTGACTATTTTGAAAAAAAAACTCATTAAGAAAACCATTGTAAGGACTAATGTGTAAACCGGCACATTTTCCCGTGTACATCTACATAAATACGGACTTCTAACTTTTTTATTCTGTAAGTGTTACACGTAATACATACATACTGACCTAGCATTTGCTTTCACAAAAAATAATCTTTAATTTCATGAAAGCTGTGTCGCAAATAAAAGCGAGAATTTCGAGTTATTACGTATATTTTAGTTTAATACCCTCCAAAAATAATGCTATCAACAGGTCAACGATATGTGTTCCATGGTTGCTCATTACAGTCAGTACACTGCGCTCATGTCAGAAAAAAAATCCATATTCTTTTCATTATTTTATGACAGCTAAACTTCACTCAGCTCATGTTCAACTTTTTCAAATGCACACCAATAGGTCTGGAAAATCGTAAGTAGCGACCAAAGGGCCAAGGGGTTTTGTCTACCGTAGGTGTCAATCAAATATTGGTGCCTAAATGCTTCGCGGAATACTGGACAAATTAAAGCTTCGCTGGGCCGTAGTGCTAGTGCCAATTTAGTCATAAATAAAATAATATTGTTATACTTTTATTCATATACATTGCAAGTACTAAGCTCCCAATTGTTACAACTTGAATCCGTTCGTCTACGATCTGATGTCGGCGGTTGTATACTATACTCTATTATAATGTATGGGTGGGTGGATGGGGGGGAGAGGTCATCATGGGGGTTAAGTGCTGATAACTTTCGCCTCTCCTCTTACCTATTCAAAAAATGCCTTTTTGAGATATTGGCTGTATTTCTACTCCCACTCACCAATACGTAACCACTCCCGTTGAACCATTGAAACAAAGAGTTTACGAACAGATGTTCTATGAGACCTTCAAAAAGAAGGGGGTCATTTCATTGCATCTGAAACAACAAACGGTGCATAAGGCTTCCCTGTGACTGATAATTCTGCAAAAATGTGTTTTCATAATATAATTTTCCTTTTCAATAAATGCTAGAATTTTGATTGTGAGAACATTAACTTTCAATTTGAAATAATTTCTCGGGACTGTCGCGTACAGGGTGTGCCTATGGCGTCAATCTTATTGTTCTGTTATATTTTTTCTTAAATTAACCCCATATTTTCTAAACTAGCGATGATCAGACTCAAACTTCTATTCAACGTTACAAGAAACCATACGACTTCCGCTCTAATATTTCAAATACTTTGTAGTTAGAGGTGCACATTCAACATAATTGATTTAAGACTGACTGACACAGACTCGCTGACTGACTTACTGGCTGGCTGACTGACTGACTGACTAACTGACTGACTGACCTACTGAATGTCTGTCAGTCTATCTGTCTGTCTGTCTGTCTGTCTGTCTGTCTGTCTGTCTGTCTGTCTGTCTGTCTGTCTGAGAGGTGATGTAATAATCCATTTCAGTCATTGTTTAATTAGAGTGACATAAGAGAGTGGTATAACCCAATAAAACATACCTGCCATTTCTGGCTACCATTCATCGGCGGACAGTCGTTCAAAGTCATCTTCATGGATGGTAAACTGTTATTATTGAATCTCTCTTGCTTGACATAGTGATAGAATTTGAAGAAATAACTTCTCATTGCAGCAAGTTTGAAATCTCTAGCTTGCTCCATGTTGAAACTGTTTTTTGCAGCTGTCTTTGAAATTCGAACATCACTGGAGACATGTTGCAAGATGTTGAACACATCTTGAAGAATAGATTCGTCCCATTGTCTATACGAAAAAGTAGCAAAAGTTCACCATGTGCAATCGTGGCTAGCTTGAGTTAATTTCATAGTTTCTTTAGTTCATCGCAATATAATTTTCGTCTTCACTTATAAGACGAGTACATTACTTGGTTCCTAAACCAAAACGCAACTCAATATGTTGTGAGGGCTCTTCGTTATCAGTTCAAATCACGTTTGCTCACCAGTTTTGGTGTTTGTTCAAATATTTATGAAAATTTGATTTGGAAACCGGTTGCACTTGACTGTGGATGTACATTAGTCTGTGTTATGGGAGAATGCTACAGAAGTGATTGAAATAAGATGGTCGCTTGGCGAGTAGATCTAGACCTTCAGCAAGACCTATGTAGTAAAAGCACACGTACACGGCGACAAGTCTTGTTCGTAACATTAATCTTCTAACAAAGGTGATTTCCAAAATATGTATCCTATAATTTCGTTGAAATATGTGCTAGGTGAATATGAAAAGTAGGTTCATAAACTTAGGAACTTTTTGAGGCCAGTGGTATTCGCCTTCTTGTACTTCAACCACTAACTGAACAGCCTGAATTGGAAGTCATAAGAGGAGTCTTGGCTACCAAAAGACTAGTTTAGCAGTTTCTTCAAAAAATACCTGTCATGTGAATATTATATTGGGGGGGGGGGGTCATCATGTTTTATAATTAAGTGATAGGGGGGTCAGCCTGTTTTTGGTTTTATAGATAGGGGGTGGGGCAGTGACTTTTTGTCGGCCCGATTTAAGAATCCACCTCCTCCCCCCAAGCTGGAGAAACTGACCGGTCCCTAAATCCAATTCATGTGTTTACTTGCTTTGTTTGTAACGGATTCAGTGTGTCCACTGTCTGATATCGCCAGTTGTAATTTAGTTTCTTATCTAACATTGACTACTGATCCTGCCTCTAATGTTACACAATGTAAGTCTTTGTTCTCACAAACTATATTCGCTACTTTCACAGCCAGGCAAGATTTATAAGTCGTTGTTTTCTAGATCTGTACATATCATTCCAAGCGTGTCCATACAAAGACAAAATCAAAATTTGGCTACAAGAATCCAAACCTTTTTCAGTTTTCAGTGCACGCATAATGCCTCGACATCGGGCATTTCCATGATATACTTGAGACAACCTGATTGGTTGCAGTGTCGATGTTCAAAGCCATGTTATAAATAATGCTTGAATGAACCACGGCCTCCTGTTGGGTATGATTTGGACAGTGCCGTAAGGAGGCATGTGTTTTATGACGTTGTATCTGTAGAACACCATGTAAACATCCAACACGTCTTTTTTTGGGGTTTTTTAATAGATATATTGAATACTAGGATTATAGCACCAAGCACTATGGGAATGCTTACCTCCCTTTGAGCGTTCTCCCACTATCTCGGATTTTATTAGATCCAGTTTGTCCAATTCCTCCAAATGTTATATTCATATCATGAATGATATCTTCTCCCGGAATGAATCGAACTCTCATTCCAGCACTTATGACATCAAGTTCAATGTCTCTTCTATGTGGAGTGTAAATACGATAAGACTTGAAATATTCGTCCTGTTCAAAACACAAAGAAAACGATCGCGTTGTTTTATGGCTTACGAGAACTATCCATGGACTTATTCAGTATCAACGAACAAAGATGGCCGTGGTTAGATTAATAGTTGCTAATTCAATAAATATTTGGTTCATGAGGGTGATTCAAAATAGACAAACCTCACAATTAACCTAAATGGTCCTTTACAGGGTAATCAGGGTAATCTGCACCAGGAAATGTAAGCATTATCATAAACTTTAGGTTTTCGGAGGGTAATTTAACGATTTAACATTATACACGATTACTGAGAAAAAAAAAGCTATTTGAACTTAATCCTTGTTTAGGGATTTTAGTGTGGGCCCCACACCCCACTCCCGTGGGTACGACTGGACAGGTCTGGTAGGGGTGTGTGGCCAATGCTGTCAACCCCAGACACCATTTTCGACCAATTTCGACCCAAAACCAATACCACATTTTAGACCGTTCGATTTTTTAGAAGACCCCATTTTAGACTAATGTTGAACGCATGGTTGAACTATGAATGCAGTGTTGCACATGCGCCGTTAATGTAACATTGCATTATGGGCCGATATCTAAGCACAAGCATTTCAGGGAGTATGCATGCTATCTCATAGTCACCGATATGGAAACGTGAACCAGTGAATTAGCAGGGTAAAATTCCCGTGGAAAGTTACCGGGTATAATATAATTCCCGGAAATTCCGAACTAGTCGAGAATTTATTAAAGAGTTCCTTCCAGGACCCCATTTTAGACCAAACAAAATTAAAATTTGTGAAAAGTAGCCCCCATATTAGACTCATCAGCTCTAAAAGTACCCATTTTAGACTAAAGGGCGAAAACGTCTACCCCAAATGGTGGAACATGTACTTATACCCAATAGGTGGGAGTAACCCCCCCCCCTCCCCCCCCGGCCACACCGCTTCATTGGAGCAAGCTGAAGTGCATATGCCATAGGTAAACAACAAAATCATCTCCATAATTCCTGTGTGCAAATATTACCTCTAGGGAAAAATCTATAATGTATCCATTGTTGGCCTATGGCATATGTATTTCTGCTGACTCCTCTCAAATTTAGAAAAGTTAAATTGGACGTCAGGTCACATTTTACCCAACATACAATCGTTGATGTCTGGCGCCTCTCATCCTTTCTATTTACTTACGGCTCTCTTACTTGGGTATTTTGTCATACTCATTCAGAATTCTCATATATGAATACTTTTACGTTCTGCATACTAAAAAAGTACTAATATGAATACATTATATGCCAATCTGCCTGTTCACAACCTAGATATGCATAAGTTCGCAAATGTCTAGCATTACATATTCCTCTACTTACCACTTTAGTCAATGGAATCGAAATAAAGCCCAAGATTTCTCGTTGTTCAAGATCGACTGCCCTCTCATGCACGCGAAACTTTTCCAAAGGGATTGTTCTTTCAACTCCTGTATAAAAAGAATAAGCAATCAAACCAGCCAGCAAATGTTTGGGTCATCGACCGTTAATGATGTATATCTTACTTGGTGAGGATATTTTTACTTGTGCAGCACCATGAATACATGAACAATATTATCACAACTGCCACCCTAAATTCAGTACAGCCTTCACCTCTAGACTATCACCACCCTCCCTCACCAACACCATCACCACCACCACCACCACAACTACCCTTACCCTACCACCATCACTACTGCCACCACCATCACCAAATGTTGATGAACAGTACCTCTAGGTCCAATTATTGTGATGTAGCACTCTGCAGCTATAAGTGATGGCAGAACATCTGATGTTAACAAGGCTGCAACAATATGGCCACCAATTGTCTGGATAATAATTTATAGATTGCCTTTGTTACAGAAAATAGATCACACTCTATATATGAATATATATATATAAGTATATATAAGTAAAATATATATAAGAATAAGGATGTAATAAGTCGTTTCTCAGAGTTTCACCCTTCGAGCGATCTTCAGACAACGAAATTGGGATTGTCAAGGTCGGTACATACATACATACATACATACATACATACATACATACATACATACATACATACATACATACATACATCGGTACAAAGATTGTTCGAAGCGTAACAATCCCAATTTATTTGTCTGAAGATCGTTCGAAGTGTGAAACTCTGAGTAACGACTTATTACATCCTTATTCTTTTGTTGTGACCATTATATATATATATATATATATATATATATATATATATATATATATATATATATATATATATATATATATATATATATATATATATATAATGGTCTCAACAAAACTCAACTCAAATGATTTACACAAGTTCTCACTAGCTAGCAGAGCTTTCTTATTTTTACTTAGATGTGACAATTTAAAGTTTGTTTTCCTACATGTGCAATATACCTTGTTCATTTAAACATGACTATATGAAGAAATTAGTGCCATAAGGGCATAACTCCAAAAATGTCATTTTGATAAGAAGATAAAACAAAGAAGTATTTCCAGCACTAGGCCCTTGTGACTTCACGTCAATTTTACATGAAATTTTTAACGCACTATATGCCTTCAACCAGAACATTTTTGTGGTGAGATAAGAGAAGACAGGAAACTATGGGAAAATTGGGGCTTTTGAGACATGTCATTTTTAGAAAATAACAAAAATCAATGTTTTTTCACTAGGTCTTTTTGCCAACTTTCTTTCTAAGTTTTCACCTACATAAAGGGAGAACTTTCATAAGATGAGGACATAATTATGTTCTTTAAATTGAAGAAAAATCACGAAAATATGGACTTATGTCACTAACTCCTTGAGAACATACATTTAGAGTAAAGTTTGTATTTTGAACATCATATATATGTTATATACCAAACTAATCACAAAGAAAGTTTCTTCCATTAATTTAATAGTGTATTTATTGAAGTACTTGTGAAAACCTTCAATAACAATCGCCAAAAAAATCGACTAAAATAACATAAATGACGTGGAACATAATTTAAACACCAAAACAATAAAAAATAAATAAATCCAGCGTGTGACTATTATACTCCTATAACGTACAGCGGTTCAAAAGTGACCTATTATTTTGACCAAGCGCTCCAAGTTGTTTGTCTTTCAAAGAAAACAAAATACATTTTTCATCCATAAGGCATCTTTAAGGATATGATTTCGTTCATGCAATGATTTGTAGGCTATGCAAATGGCTGTACAGCTAAAGTGGAATGTTTTTGAAAAGACAGCTAGCCATTATTTCTATCTTTTATTTTGTTACAAACATTCCCCACACGTGTTGACAGTTGTTGAACAAATAAAACCTATATACGTGCAATGTTGTGCATACATTATTAATAACAAGTGCAACAGTCTTTTAAAGCTTGTTGATAGCGTGATCTTAATTATGTATTTGCGTAATTCATTATTTCCGTAATATATCAAGTGTACAACCTTGTGAGGTAGTTGACCTTACCGAGGGCATTCAGTTTATATGTTTTTATTTCATTGCATGTCGTAGGCGAATAAGCATGTTAAAGTCGTGAATGTAACGCACTGTAAGCATTAGGGTTACACTGGACTGACCTAAATTAGATGCACCTTTCGAACAATATCAATAGCATTCCCTTCAAGTTTATTCTACGAATGACTTCTTTTTTACACCACAAAGTAATATTTCACTTTATATAGTTGTGTCATAAAAGTAAACATGTAGATCGATTACCTTGTTTGGCACTACTAAAGTAAAGTACTCGGGTACATTGCATTCAGATTAGTATATTACATGTTAGTCTACTCTCAGTCTTGTTATTCATAATATGAACGTATATGAACGTATTCTTGCAAATTTTAAAATGAATATGAAAAATATAACTATACGTGTCGTAATACAAACTAAATAATATAATTTTCAAAAAACTACAATATAGAATGTGATTCTAAATCAGATACACAATATACAGTTTTCGGACAGGTTCATATAATTCGACAATTATTATTATCGTATAAAAGAAAGTAATATCAACACTTACAGCAGTGTTTCTTGTTTGGGGTCCGCCAATATACATCAGCATTTCCTTAAGTGATTTCAGAACTTGAGTTGAAGCCTCTGTAACGTAGGAAATGTCAATACAGTTGGAAATATCTTATTCTATTTAAATGCTGATATGGTTAAACGTCTCTTCTGTTTCTATTTGGAAGTTGAATTTGTCAGCAATATGTCATAGTTGCCAAGTAGCAGCAATGGTGGTGACGGTAACAATACCACGTGTAAGTAGCAGAAAGCCACAAAACGTTTCATTCACAACACCTACGATAGCCCTACAGAACAGGGTCGAACATCATATTTGTTTGTAGCTAGAACCTGTCATCAGCTCATGTAGAGTATAAGGTGAAAGGAGGAATGTCTGAAGCGAACAACATCAAATCGGCCACATCTCAGTGGATTCCAGTATGAATCTCTTGAAATCGTAACCTATTGTGTTCTAAATATTGATAAACCCAGTCACAAGGACAGTTTTAACAACAGTGATCTTGTGGAGGATCGGATCAAACCAAATTACTTGGTGGTAGAAATCATGAGTCAATCACTGGTTAGTTGAAAGAGAGAAGCTGATGTCACACTACCACAGCACGCATCGATCAGACTCTATAGCAGAATTGATTCACGATATGATAAATTGACTAACAGAATTACATTCCGAGATAACCAAGTAGAATTCACAAAAGAAAACAAAAGTTGTGTCATATTCTTTATCTAATATGTATTCCTTACCTGGTAAAGTCGTCATTAGTTTATCGAAGGTACCAATGGCAGTTGCCATGGTTACTGCACTTCCCATGATGATACTATCACGTAAGATAGTTATTTGGCAGAGTTCAGGTACATGAGATACCTGTATCATGCATACAGGACTCGATTTTTGTAACATTGTATTCAATCCTGTGAAAAACAATCACAATTATTACTCCTCATTAACACAGTAACTTTTCATATTTGCATACATTGTCTGAATGCTTGTTTACTTGACTATTAATCACTAGTACTGTTATCATCAATAAAGTGCACTTTCGTAAACTTTGGGTTCTGCAGTCATTTCATGATTTTTCAGCAAACTTGCATTAATTTTAGCGAGTGCCGAGAAATAACGTCTTGCTTAGTTGTAATCAATTTTGTTATCAATGGTGGAGTTTTAGTCCTCTCTATGGACACATAATATCTCCAGTAGTGAGAAGACAGGCATTTCTAATAGCAAATCTAGAACATACTAGAAATTCATGATAAAAGTAATATGATAGGAATCATGACCTGCGAGGTATTTTCACAAGTGGTTGTAAAGGTCTCTGCGGCTGTACTTTCACAAGCGTAGTAAGCGACAGTACAGCTGCAAAACACTGCAAGCACGTGTGCAAATACCCATACAGTAACTCATGTGGACGAGGTTCTGTTATTATCATATAATATGTTTATCCAAAACAGCAAATTTCTATACAAATTACACTGTGCGATCGTGCGCTTAGGTGTCCTTTGAATGGCTGCGCCTTCATTTGCATAATTTTCATTTGCGTGCAGGAATGCACTATTGCTTTCTATATTTCAGTGCAGTAAAGATACCACTAATATGCGATCGCATCTGTGCAGGTACATGTAATCTATTTTACATATATAACAATAAGCACTTTAGGTAAGAGGAGGTGTTCTGTTAAATTACCAGTAACTGGAAAGGGTATTTCTGAGAAGACAATTTAATTTATATCCAACTTGAAAGTCCAAACGTAGATTCAACTCTTGGCTGTTATTTTCATGATTATCGTGCCACGATGATGATTACTGATTATCTTTAATTATCCTATAAACCTACCAATATCGTTGTTTCCCGCCACTAATTTAGCTCCGGGGTATCTGCTTCTTAACTGAAGCAAGACATCAAGCGATGTCGGACGAATCCATCCAGTGCGTTTACCGAAGAAAAATACCGTCTCTGTGTGTAAGTCTTCATTCGTCTATTTTGAATGAAAAGCAATACGTTAGTCGTTATTTTTTTCAGAATCTATTGATGTTTACAAGGAGTACGAATGAGGCTAATTTATATATAGGTCTTCTTAGAAAATGCAGAGAATTCCATTCTTATGATAGTGTAATGGAAATTCTAGCTCAGACGAGACGCAGGGGCATCACAAACAATGCAAGCGCAATTGTTTCAAAGCTATATGATGATCTTAACTTTGTGTAGTTTCCATAATTGTCTCGCCCAATTGGCCAAGGGTACAGTACCCAGATGGTGTGAAGTACTTTACAAGGATCATTCTGATTGGTTGAATATGAATTTTGTTTTTAAAAGATGTAGTCTGTTTGGTTAATGATTACAAAGATAAAATATGTATGTTTCCAATAGGTTACTACTTTGTAATTGCTTCAAGTCAATCCACAGGTTTATGGGAAAAGAAGTTGTTAGAACAAGGTGTCAGAAGTGGGGATTCGGTGAAAACATTTACTCACTAATTCGAACCGATTTCTACAAACATCCATTGGCTGCCGATTCCAAAATAAAATGTCGATGATATATCGGCGCTAATCTGTTGTTTAAACTGATCGACAAGACGTGATTTTGGACCTGATCCTAAGCCCACTGATTGCCGTTCAGCAAACAAACAAACATGACGTTCATGTTGGAAAATGACGAAGTTAAGTGGCAACAGAGTTAGACAAGAAAGACATCGTCATTAGAGTAGCAACTCTTCATACATGCAAGAATTTGAACATAAAAGAAGTGGAGAAAAACATGTGAACGAATAACATATTGTCTAGAGAAACATTTTGTACCAGCTCGAAATGTAATAGTGATTTGTCTTTAAAGCAAGCATCCAATACAGTATTGAAAATATTGTCACAACACTGAAACAAGTTGCAGCCGCATGTGATATGATTCGTGATACACTAGTGATACGAATTAAAGATGATGCAAGGACTTGGATGTTGGTAGAATCAATGCTTACATTACATAAATTAAGTGGTGCGTAAAATTAGTGGGTGACACAGAAGCACGTGAAGAAACTTTAAAGTTCACATCAAAATTCAGGCCCGGAAAGAAGAAGAGAAAAGAGACATCTGATACAAAACCACAGTCAAAGGGTAAGGTAATATCAAATAATAGTTATTGTAACTGTGGTGTTCAGCAAGGGAAGGAATAACTATCTTGCTATAGTTGGAACATATATTCAACAACGAGAGTTAAACTAAATGCCTTCGATAAAGGCAAAGTCTATAGTTTATCATTCCCACACACAATAATTGTTGGAATGCAAATTCTTACATGATATACCCCTTCATTTTCAAATAGTTATTCCAAACTATAAAAAGACCTGAAGGTTGCATATTTAAGATAATTGCCTGATTACTGAAAATCACGAATTATTTAAATAATAATCTTATCATGATCAACAAGTGCAACAAATTGTCTGGAATTTGAAGCTTGAATTCTCAAATTATTAATTACACAGTAAGCAGTTACATCGACACACATTTTACAACATGTCCGCATTAGTATGGTTGATGTATGTACCAAATTATATTGAATTTAATGTATGAATTCTTAACATTCTAATTACCGAAACCATTAATTATGCAAATGACTCGCTGATATTCATGACATTTTTACCAAAACCTATAACCTAGCTATAACCCCCAAAGAATATGTGCACCAAATTTTGTTTGAAATTAGCCAGCTTCTTTTTGGAGAAAACGACAGAAAGGCAGACAGACAGACAGAGTCAGACAGACAACAGACTGTCAGACATATAGACTGAGACACACACACATACATCCCATCCCTAAAATATTACCTTCCCTTAAAAGGTAAATGCTAAGTTCACATGGTAGCTGAAGCAGAAATAGACAATTAGCAGTATCAATCCTCATCTGAAGACTCGATTAGGCAGATAGAATATAATGTTGGATCACTAAAAAGGAAAGGGTAACAAGTGGTTTGCAGTTCTCAGACTCCATACAAACAACAGTCATGAATATATACTGTAATGTTGACTAAGGGAGCGATCAGATATTACGGACGGGGGAAAAGGCAAATCAGAGGGGGGCCACCTCAATTTGGGACTCAAAGAAGGGGGGGTCATCATTTTTACGAAGTGAATAAAGGGGGGGGGGTCACCTTGTTTTCAACTAATCAAAATCATGAGCCACGCCCTTGGACTTAAATGTCCATACATTTAATATCATAACTAGGCCAACGCCCCTAAGCTCACACAGCTTTGTAGATTCATTTGTGAACGGCTGCCTCACGATATCATAGATAGCGCCCTCAGCATGGAGATTCCACATTGTACAAAGGTACAACAACGTGCATGCGTAGTCATTGTACCGCAATGTATCCTTGGGTAAAACCACCAAAAAAACATTGCATAGTATATAGGACGCGCATGCGTACTAGTCATTGAGCCGCTATGCTGCCGCTTGCGGGCACTGTGTGAGCTATTAAACAAAAAAAATGAATGTGCATAAAATAGACCATACACAAATAGCTATAAATACATATTCAAATATAACATAAACTCTGTCTCTTGATACATCCAATACATATGGTATATGCGTCACAACACTGCACCATGGCCACCTTTAAGCAACAATTATTTGTTAGAAAACACATTTATTGTGCCAATAAAAGAGCTATTTTTTTCCTCACTACATACTGGCTTTGTATTCATAGCACTACATAATACCACATACTGATTTGAAATTGATTGTGCTGTGTGCAACAAGTTTATCAATTTAGTTAGAAGGTATTATGTTTTGAGAATAAAAAGAGTGTTTCTTGTCAACAGATGGGGGAGGGTCACTGTTTTTTTATTTGTCAGAGGGGGTTGGATTGCTTTGTGGAAGAATTGCAGGGGGGTCACTATTTTTAAGTACAATATGAACAAAAAAGTAACCGCCCGCTGTAAAAACTGATCGCTCCCTAAACTGATGGTACATAATGCGATGAGTTAGTGATTTCTGCAAAATATGTCAAGATGGAAATCTTAACCTAGTCCTACAACATTGCAGCTGTACGGAAAACAATCAGCTATCCACATGGCCAATATCAACTATACTGTAACCACAAAGGTTAAACATTCCCATTTTAGTTCCAATGTATTGACACAACTACAGAAGAAGTCGCTACAATTCGGGGACACTGGTCAAACACTTGGCCTTATTACATTCAACATACCCAAGGTTGTACATGCAGTAGATACAGCCATACAAATATACTCAGCGAAGACTCCAAAACCAATAGTGAAGATAACAAATATTAGGTAACAGGACAACTGCCCCCCGGACAATTGCCCCCGAAGGATAACTGCCCCCCGGACAATTGCCTCCGAAGGACAATTGCCCCCCGGACAACTGCCTCCCGGACTACTGCCCCCGAACAAAAAAATCTATTATTACAGATGAACGGGTTTGTCATTAATTAAAAAGTCACCGTTAAGTTAAAGCCTCATGCCGACTTTTATAATTGTAACAATTATCACAGATGACAATAGAGTAAAACGTGCAAATGTGAGTATAAATAAATTGATTGATTGATTGATTGATTGATTGATTGATTGATTGATTGATTGATTGATTGATTGATTGATTGATTGATTGATTGATTGATTGATTGATTGATTGATTGATTGATTGATTGATTGATTGATTGATTGATTGATTGATTGATTGATTGATTGATTGATTGAGTGAGTGAGTGATTGAGTGATTGAGTGATTGATTTTTATTACCTGGACAAGAAATAATTTCAGATCACTTGAAAAAGATATATATATACAAAATTTATACAGGTAATGGCAGTCAGAAAATAGCTTTGCTAATCAAGTCTGACCCCTCACATTAATGGTTAACAGTTAAACATTCACAGTGTTACTAAACGCACCCCCAACCCCCATCCCAATCCCAGTCATTTTATAAGTGATGAGAAGAAAGTTCGGTAAAGAATGCCAACTATGCTATATATTCTTTTAGTAAATCCATTTTAAGTAACCACTTGAAACTATGTCGTGTTGGTTCCTTCCTGATATTGTATTTGATGTCGTTCCATGTAGTTGCACCTGTATATTATATGATATTGATTGTTGTTCAACTGATGTCTTCACTGGAGGAATACATAAATTGCCCTGTACCTTCTGTCGTGTATTATATTCATAATTCAACAGCGTGCAATACTTGATTATACAGTGTGATCAATTATTGAAACAAAAACACCTACTAAATACTTGTGTAACTTAAACACGTCTAGAATTGTTAACTGGTTGAAAAGAGGAGAAGAATGTTCCAGAAAATTATGTGAATTACGGCAGTAAGTTAAATCATCATGCCAACATTTATGAATGACGTAACAATTATCACAGATAACAATAGAGTAAAACATGTGAATGGTGTGAGTATAATGTATGCAAATTGCGGCGGTAAGTTGCCGACGGTGACTTTTTAATGAATGACAAACCCGTTCATCTGTAATACTAGTTTTTTTTTCGTTCGGGGGCAGTGGTCCGGGGGGGGGGGGGCAGTTGTCCGGGGACCAATTGTCCTTCAGGGAGCAATTGTCCTTCGGGGGCAATTGTCCAGGGGGGAGTTGTCCTTCGGGGGCAATTGTCCGGGGGGCAATTGTCCGGGAGGGGGGGGCAGTTGTCCTAGAATCCAATATTAAATACTTGTCTTGTACAGTATATCAATACATGTCACCACTTAAACAAGACAAGATATTGTCAGATAGGGGATGTATTCCAATGTCTTGCGAATTACCATGGTTATACCACCAAGCAGTATACGTAGCAAATCAGTTAAACCTGCCAAAAATCAACCACTCACACTGACGCGTTCACACTATCCAATGCCAACCATCGAAAACATACCTTAATGTCTTGCTAAGGCCAGAGTGTTCTCTGACTGTGTATGTAACTCAAAATTAACTTTACTAGTCGTACTTAACTTGCCAATGAAACTCGACAAATAGTCTTCTATAACTATGATGTGAAAACCCTTCTGTCATTACCACCTGTTATGTATACCATTTGGAATAGCATTGGCCCCTGAAGAGTACCGAGGACGACAACATGAAGTCCTTGCAGGACTTGCCAATGTAGAAGTGGTGGCTGATAATATATGCTTGACAGGATTTACAACATATTTATCCACATTTCTTCCTCACTTGTCGTGTGTTTGTGAACCATTACGACACCTCACAGACAAAGGTGCATTGTGATGATCGCAAACACAGCATGACAAGGCCCCTGATCAACTCAAGCAACTGGTCACAAATCACCCAGTTCTTCAATATTATGATGTTAATGAAGAAGAAACCCTACAATGTGTCCAAAGTGAAATTGGAATAGGGGTAACACTCTTGCAGAAGGGACAACCAGTTGCCTTTGCATTCAGGACTCTCACACCAATAAAACAATACTACATGTACTTCTAAATTTAAACAGAATGCCTTGCTATTTTCTTTGGAAGCGAACGATTCTATCGATATATATATATATATATATATATATATATATATATATATATATATATATATATATATATATATATATATATATATATATATATATATATATGGACGTCAAATCAATTATGTAGATTGTGCCCATAAGCTATTGAGGTCATATTCAAGAAGCCATTGTTGATAGCCCAGTAAAGGATACACCGACCGTTGGTCTGCCTACATAAGTACGACCTAGAATTTCTCTACAGTTGAAAGTAAATGAAATGTCACATGCATCACTATCCAATAAAGAAACCAACCAAAGAGATGCCAGCATATGAAATATGCAACACTGCTGAAAAAGTTGAATTCAATGCTGAAATTTAGAGCATCAATGCAGCATATTACATCAACAATTCAGAACTGTTACAACGACTGTAACAGATCCAACAACACACACAACCAGAAGAAAGCCTGCAAGAAACTCATCAAGAAAGCCAACAGTAATGGCAGTGAGTGGAAAGCAATACTTGACTGGACAAACAATCCGATTGGAGGGACATGCAGCAGTCCTCAACAAACTACTCAAGCCAAGGGTTTTGGAGGGATTACATGAAGGCATTAGACCGCATGTCGTAGAATTATGACACTGACGCCAAAGAACTGTCATGTCTTTACACATTCCCGTGCCAAATCTTCTAGGGATACCTTTATTCCAGTAGCTCAGTTTTATTGTAAAGCTGGCATGTCTGTAAAAGACAATATGAGCAAAGACACATGCAATGTTGACACTGCATTCTATGATTTCACATTCCAAGATTGTAATGTATGTACAACACATTATAATTTTAGTATGCTCATTACTAATAAATCAAGATTTAATTATTGTTAAGTTTGTTAATTTAGGAAGTTTTATTGACTTCAGTCTTCAGGGCTGTAGTGTAGGGACCTCGTCTTGGAGCTGTCGGACTTGGGTCCGAATATTTGGTCCCCTGTCTAATAAGTCATGTACGCAATGAAAGTATTCAAGTTCTACGTCAAATACTGGTGTGAATGCTGTTTTATTGCAACAATTCAACGCTATGTATTCTACCTCATCCTAAGGTATACGACACAACAACCAGAGTTACAAGTTGGACAAACAATATGAATGAAAGTACTGCCAACTGACAGGGATGACCGATGGCGATTGGGTACGTCAAGCAACAAAAAGTTGTTCCTTGTTCACACTTTGCTGATGTTGATGGATGCCTATATTGCCACAACAACAAATATTTTATGAATTACTGCAGAGCAAGTGTTCAAGCCCAAAGAACACTATGTCATCCCTGTTAAAATACCAAGTTCTGGTCCCCAAGTTGATAGCTCAAATGAAAAGTCAGTCACCAGAATAGAATCCAACAATAGCTGTAGAGATAAACCACAACCACAGGTCATTGATAACTCTCCCAAATCAAGACACCAGTATGATTCATGGACCACAACATGGATTTTTTTAAAGTTTCCCATGCATGGCGTTCAAGTTACCAAATAGTCACCCGCATACTGGAACTGTGAACTAACACTAAACTCTTTACAACTTTGAAAGGTGCCATGTTTGCAAACTCATTGCAACATTGTTTGAATGTTCAACATCGATAATTCTTTAACGTAAACTAAAAGGAAAAGAGAAGGATGTCGCGATATTGGAGCACACGCTCTCGAGGAATAAAGAAGCTTTCAACATTCGTGTAGAGGAATAAAGAAGCTTATAGCAGAGCTGGCAGTAGCATATAGCCAGAAAGATCACGGCTTTGTTTCCGCTTATATAATAGGTCTACAATGAGTGGTTACATAAACATAGCGAGTGGTTATACGTACTACGGTAGTGAATGGT
This sequence comes from Glandiceps talaboti, assembly GCF_964340395.1. NCBI lineage: Eukaryota > Metazoa > Hemichordata > Enteropneusta > Spengelidae > Glandiceps > Glandiceps talaboti. The sequence goes on along the minus strand of NC_135558.1, from coordinate 19,688,985 downwards.
TTAAAAGCGAAACAACGACCTGGACCTTTCACACTAGTAGTAAATTTGCAATTAAACAAAGGTTCAGTGCATGTATAGTGACATTGTGCTATCCTATTATTACACGTTATTGTTTAATTCTTTTACTCACTATCAACTCGGGTGGAAATATTAGGTCCTGTGTATCATCAGCCAACTTGTAGTGGTCAACTCCAGAAACAGAATCGCCAGGCATGTCTTTTGCGAGTTCGTTGTCGTTTATTTCATCGTCGCTTGACATGTTTCCACTAGAGCGACAGCATCCACTTGCACTGCCTGACCCACAGCATTCTTCCTGAGAGTTGGAGCAATAAAATCGAACTATGATTTAGGAGTAGATTTTTAATTATCTAATCACTTTCTATGGCAGTGTATGGTGGGTGCAGGAAAATATCTTCATTTAAAGTGGCCTGGTTATGACATACTGTCGTTCTTAATAAAATGCCCGGAAAATCATACATGATGATATAAGATATTTAAACAGTGTATAGTTTGTCATCATCATCATCATCATCAACATCATCATCATCATCATCATCATCATCATCATCATCATCATCATCATCATTACCACCTCCTCCACCACCACACAAATTCGATGTAAAAGAAATCACAACAATAGCAATCACCCAATATACGATTTAGACTATCACTGTGCTACAGCGCCTAGTACAGTCCCCTATAACTATATCACATCTAATTCTACATATCAATTCTTGATTCATGAAATACGAAAGCTTGAAAATAATGCCACCAGATTCAATGTGATACGGCAATCAAATTAACTTCAACGGTGGGAGTATTATACTTATTATAAGGTTAGAAATGTTAGCGAAACTAATTGAAAGGTGTAAGTAATGATTTGGTATTTCTGGTTGTGTGAAATTGATAAACACATTTTTTTAAAGATCAAATCGAGATTATTAGTGTCTATTAAAAGACTTATGTAAAGAATATCAGACCGTTTAAAAAGTGTTTTATACATACCTTGCTGAAATGATAAAAGCCTTGCAAAATTGATCGATAGCCAGTACACCGACATATATTACCAGACAGTGCTATTTCTATCTCTGACTTGGTTGGTTTAGGGTTGTTACGTAGCAATGTGTACATACTCATCACCATCCCAGGAGTACAAAACCCACACTGAGTGCCACTACTCTGAACAATCTGCTCCTAGTATTGATTGACATATCCATTGGATTAATTTCAAGTGCATACCACTTTCAGTAAATAAAAAGAAAACAAACATGTTCCCTTTTAATGGAAGCCCGGTCTCGACTTCTACCTGCGACCAACTACTTTTAAAACTGCGACGTGCAACTTTAAAAACTGGTGCACCATTTTTATTGCATTAATGGGTAATATACATACTCGATCTTTTGCACATAATCGCCAAACTCGTTGACCAGTGGACTAATAACTTTTGAAAAGACGAAGGTTGGATGTATATTGTAGCATATATATCACTCACAGTCTTGAGTTTTGCAACTCATATTGCGATCGAACAAGATGTATTCCAGTCTTTCAAAGTCGCATGTCACATTTTCGAAGTGCAAGGGCGCCAATTTAATAAGTATGACTGATTGACCTTCCATAGGCTTATATTTGATAATGTTAATTGCACATTTTTAGTGTCATTATTTTTCCAAAAGTATCATGCAAAAATCCGGAATGAGTTACAAACATTGTATTTGACTGTTATGCAACTTCTTTTACATACCTGTACAGGGTGTAGTTTGTCGCTAACACTTCCAATTCCTTCGATTGTTGTAACAGCCATACCATGCATTGCACACACTGGAAGAAGGCACGCGAACACACAGGCATGTCTAGGAATAAAATATTCTAAAATGTTATAATGAGGACATACAAGTACTTTAAAATTTCATCTTGCTATCACTTAATTAGTTTGCAGACGAAATGTGTACATATTGGCGTACCTGTCTTACATTGCATCATGTGGTGGTATCATTACGAAGAGCTTGTGAAGTTAGTGGACTGTCAACAGTCGTCTTGACTTTTTTTTGTAATTTATCTTTAAAACTGTTGTCGTTGAATTTAATAGAATTTAAGAAGGCGTGCACATTCCAAGGAGTCAAGACGACTTTTCTAACCCACCGGACTTTCATTGCTATGAATATTCATAAGCGCCCTCATATGGAACGTCAAACACAGATGCCTGGTTAACAGGGGGTTAACTAGCCTCTCCAGAGGGCGCCGTGATCACTGCGTCATAGAACTACGTCCATCACGTCTCTCCAAATCCACTTTGACGCGCAATCTTATTGGGTACTCAGTACGTCTTGGCGGCGACAGTAGGGAGCCCCCCACGACGTTCTCGGGAGAGGGGAGGGGTTAACCACTACTAGATAGTACAGACACTAGGTTATATATTTTACGTGTTCGAATCCTCAGTGAGTAGCGCGCGTTCTGTATGTGCAATGTACATGAAGATTATTAGATTATACGGTATAGGTTATATATGTACACACAAGTAGTATTTCAGAAGTGTTTTTTTTTAGGAATACGACAAAATATAAGCTAAGTCTGAATACAGACTAGTGAAGTCAGCAACTTTAAAAAAAAAAAAATTCATATTTTCTTTCCGTTTCTTGTACGTAGTTGCTAGTCGAGTGCCTATCACGTGATGTACACCGCAATGTGTTTATTCATACAAGACAATCACTCCAATACAAAAGCCAAATATATAATTAACATTACAACTGTGATTCTTCAATACAATCATGTTGAAAACACTGCAACACATTTGTTGCATAACAGCGCCCTATTTATTTCATTCTTTTCCATGACCAAACTGACAAAAAATTCTTGAATCAGAAAAATGCAACATTCAATACGGCTGGATAAAAACTTCACATGTGGTGATTAAGATGATTTGTTTATCTCAGAAACTGGAAACTGTAATCCCCTTTGTAATATGCAGTTGTATTGTCATTTCAAAGGCTTCTCGTCTATAAAAAGTATATGTATGATTATCAATTTTCCTAACTTACTGTCTCTTTATTTACTTTTTCTTTACTTTTTGTGACGACCGATCATTATCATGAGAATCATAAAATTAGGTACATGTATAAGTTATACGCTTAAAATTCGAAACAGAAAAAAAAAAACAATTTAGAAATTCAGCGAGAATGAATAAATCTTAACTAATGAAAGTATAATTAGCAGATCTAACAATAGCTCAACAGAGGTATTGACAAAAGGGTGAGAACGCAGCCTACATAATATTATATAACTCTAAACTGTTTAGTGTATAGAAAGACATGCTATCTCCAAAAAAGAGATAATAAATGTCTTAAATTTCAAGTCTTGAAGTGACGACGTTGCCGCCATTACAAAAAAACAGTCCTCTTCACCATATGTCCAGGACGCACAAACTGTGCCGTTAGTTTATTTTCAGTTCTTACCTTATTTCCTTCGTATGTGGTTCATATCTCGACACCATCACTGTACAGGCACCACATCCTCCTTCTCCACATGATACCTTTGTTCCTTTAACATATACTGAGGCTGTTAAGTGACTTTAAATTCAAATTTGGCGAACATGCACAGTTCGTGTTAATCAAATTAAGTCCATTTGTGTGTATGTATGTATGTATGTATGTATGTATGTATGTATGTATGTATGTATGTATGTATGTATGTATGTATGTGATAGAAAGAAAATATTTATGTCCCCTCCCCATTTTTGTCCGTCTGTCATTTCTCACTTGCCCCATAATTCCGCCATTAAGACTGTGTTAAGATAGTGTGAGACATACAAATATCATAAGTTCTAGCTGTCTCCCTTGGAGTATCTCTGAAATCATAATCGATACACAATTTTAGATACTCGGTACACATACTTATAGACATCGTTACAGCATTACCTTAGTCTATAGGAGTGAGTGAAAAATGTTTTGGCTGCCATCAGACACAATCTAATTAGTGTCTGTAATTCCTTGCTGCCTCTCACTCTCACTCTCTCTCAGACAGACGGACGGACGGACGGAGAGACAGACAGACAGACAGACAGACAGACAGACAGACAGACAGACAGACAGACAGACAGACAGACAGACAGACAGACAGACAGACCCAACAGATCGGCATCGATTTTATATTAAACATAAACATTTTAAGGATACGAATATCTCTTAGGTATGCAAGCAATGTCATTTCCGGGTCAACATTTTCATCTGTAACCTTTAAAGAGAATAGAAAAGAGGTCCAGTACATTTTAACGGTATTTATTGTCAAAAGGGTTTCATATAAAAAAGACAAATGTCAAACGTATTCTTTATATTCCTGAGTAGATCGAGGGTCCATATATATATATACCTGTCCAGTTCAAGTGTGACATTGTCGATATACTTTACAAGTTCAAGTGTCATATTTTCAATATACGTGACTAGTTAAAGTGTCCACACTGATTATATATCTGAGTAGTTTAAGTGCCCATATAGTCTATATACTGAACTTGTTCAAGCGTCTATGTTGTATATATCACCTGCATTGTCTTTAATTCTAGAGTAATCCAAGGGTCTGTATTGTCTATATACTTCATTGGTTCAAGTGTCCATATAAATATACCTGACTGACTAGTTCAAGTGTCCACATTGGCCATACATATGTATGAGTAGTTTAAGCGTCTGTATTGTGTGTATCAAAATGTCCAATCACGTATTTCGCCTCAACCATGCATCCCGGCTCACTCTGATGTCATTCAAAGGGCAAAAGCCCCTCAATACAGGTTATGTGATAGCTAATTTAAGATTTTTAATTACTGGATGCCACCGACTTTTGTAAACTTGATGAGTGACATAAGATATGCCAGATTCCAAAGAGGTAGGGAATATCTCTCGTAGTGTAGTTAAAGGTATTTTCGTACTTCGTAACGGCACAATTGTTTAAATTAAAATTATGAATTGTAAAATTGAGGTTCGTGTACTGCTGTTTATCGTCAATGTAATACGTAAAAATCACACTTCTGTGTTTTTTGTTTCTATTTCTGTTGACTCGATAATACTAGTAGGTACCACATCATGTTGCGAATATGTACGTGTGTGGACATCACTAGATATCACTGATGGTGAAAAGAGTATGTGTTCTGACACTTTTTCTTTGACTACGTCGGTAGATGCAGGGCAGACAATATCATCTGTAAGATTATTCCAGTCGTCTATAGTGCGGGAGTATCTGTGTGTATTTCTTTTGGCTGGTATTGCATGGAACGTGCTGAATGGGATTATCCGGTTGATTTCGTTCTGTTAGTAAGGAAACTTTTCCATTTTTGTGCGGTATATGTCGTGGTTAGCCTGGAGCACTTTCTCCTGTTTTCTAAGGGTTCCCACTGAAGCTCCCTTAGCATTGCTGAAACACTGTAACGCTAATTGTAAACCTACTATACTATATTATCGTACTGTACTGTATTGTATTGCATTGTCAATTATACATGTGCATTGCAGAACATTGCCAAATTAGTTCAGTAAAAATGACTAATTAATAAATGTCTCTCTTCGACTTCGGAATTCTAGGTGATCAGATCGCGTGTTTTCAATCAAAATAGCACCATAGCGCATACTTTTTGTCCTAAAATTCAAAAAGCTGCAACAGCCAAAGGGGTTCCAACAGCCTGGTGAGCTCATACATTTATGACATTAGAATGCCCTTCCATTCAATTTCCAGGTATAATGTAAAGTTGAATATATTTTCTCCGGAATTCGTAAATTGCGTTTTTTCAATGGAAATGTAAATGAACAGATTGAAGTATTATCTTTATAGTTTGTCAGAAGTTAACAATTATGTTGTCAGTAAATTTGTAGTTGGTAACCCCACCCCTACCCATCTTCTTATAAGAGTAATATGTATTTTTTATATCTCTTGATTTTAGATTGGCCCTTAAGACTATGAACCCTGTATCGGTTCTGAGCGGAGGATGGATACGAAGCGGAAAATGGCCTTTGATGCCCTTTATAAAGCTAATCTACTAACCTTTTTACCATTCAGAAAGAAAATCAAGATACCATTCTCGTCTCTGTTGTATGCATTGGTGTCTGGTGACGTTAGAAAGTTGGATAGTAAATATCCAGCCGACAACATGTTTGTATTTCCAAAGAATGTTTCAACGAAAACAAGCAGCGCTGTGTCCTATCCAAGGTACGAAAGTAATGCTATTAAACTGTCTTTTCTGTCAAGGCGATTAGAATAGTGACGACATTACTATTGAGGTGTAAATCATCGCCACGCCCGAATGTCTATGACCGGATGTATGAATATTTTAGCATTTGTAATATTCAGCGATGAGCCTGAACACGATTTCTTTAATATTCAGAAAATAAGGGTTTTGAATTGAATTTACTTGAATTAGTTGATTTGAATAACAATAATTATGCTCCAAACTTGTCATTTAACATACAATGCATGCTGTGCTCATATTGCATTCATCTACGACATATTCTGTCAATGAAGTAAATGAATAATGGAAACTAGCCTAATTCATATGCATATTTTTTCGTCACCAGACACCAGTTCTTTTCACTAATGTAGCTGCCGAATATATCAAAGAAGCAAATTAAATGATTTTATATCGATGAATCTAACAGATGATACCAAAGTTGACATACATCAGTTACATTAATCAGACATTTGAAAGTTATAAAGAATCTTGACTGCAAACAATCACCTGGTTTAGATGATATCAGTGCTAGGTTTTGAAGATTGGTACAAGCCAAATAACACCGAGTCTCACGACTTTTTTAATTACGCAATCACATCCGGGTCATACCTGATCAGTCGAAATCTGCCAAGGTAACACCCTTGTTCACAAAAGAGGGATAATGTTTCGAACTACAGACCGATTTCAGTCTTGCCAGTTCTATCTAAGTTATTAGAAATACATTTCATACGCATCTTCATAACGTTTTGACTTTCTATATTAAAGTTATTATCGAATAATCAATCTGGTTTTCGTAAGTTTCACTCATGTCAAACAGTCCTCACAAATGTAATTATAACACATCATCTGCGTGAGTCGTGTTGCGATTGGTCAATGCCCTATCACGTGGTATGCGTAATTTGAGTACTATTGCCCGGGAAATGACGATCTATTGCCCCATAGGGCAATAGTTCCATGAATGAAAAGTCGAGTGGACTATTGCCCGCCCTTTGCACATGCGTGATTGCAGGTATCAGTCTATATCGTTTAATGGGATCGTAAGAGTTGTGTTGGTGTGCCACAGGGGTTGATTTTAGGGTCGCTGTTTTTTTCTTTTTATCAACGACCTCCCACTAATTTCTGGAAAGACAAATATGTACATGTACGGAGCACAAGCTATTACTATTAGTCCAGATATTAATGAAATTGAATCCAAACTCAACTAACCAGATCGCGGTAAAACTTCAAGCAAACTTGCTTCAGAATAGGGCGACATCATGAAATTAAAAGACAAGTTACATGTACATGTAATGAAAATTGCAAAAAAAGTCGGAATGATCGTCCGTACTCATGGACTAAGGTTCTACTTCAACTTCAAGTTGACCTATAAACACGGCATATGTGTCAGTGGTTTTCATCATTACTTGGTTTAGTAACAGGAGATACTACGAAGTAAACTGAAAAAAAAATACCGTAATTTGTTTTACGAATGTGGCCGTAATGTTTCGATCGTGGGAAAGCACTGTCTCAAAACTGCGTATTCTAACCCATAACCATTGTTTACCACATGGGGCGAAACGACCAAACCGCTGGGGCGAAACGACTAAGTAGGTGCGAACTGGCAATGGGGCGAACTGGTTATGGGGCGAAACGACCAGACACCATGTATGGTACTAAAGTGGCTTTCAAATTACATCACCTCAAATGTATGAGAACTTTTTTAACTCGGAGAACAAAGATTACTTTTTACAATTGATTTATATTACCCTACTTTGACTAATGTTCCAACATATGGGGACATTGTTCCAACACACTTTTACTCCGCATGAAAGACGACAGAAAGCTGTTACAAGAGTACTCTTAGACTCGGATTTCAATACACCAAGCCATGTTTTATTTGTGTCTCTAGAATGGCTACCTTTTAGAAAACGAATCATTTACAATGAAGCCGTTTTAATGTACAAAGTCTAGAATAGCCTAGCTCCGAATTATCTCAAGTATCCAAGAAGTGCACACTCGTAATACACGTGCTGCCGCCAGAGATGAACTGTACATCCCAAAACACAGAACACAGATATTTATCGTCTTGTTGTTCTTCTTCTGGCTTTTGCCATTTTACAAACTTTTGTATTTGTTTCATTCGTTTGTATTTTTACTTCTTGATATTTTTAATGTATATATTGTATTTTTTATCTCGACCCTGTATGAGAAGAGCCTTTGGCTCAACAGTCTATCGAATTTAAATAAAGTCTAATAATAGTAATAATTAGTATAATTATTATATAACATTATATAATAATAGTTTTAATAAAAAGTTTATTTGAATATGAACCACCCTACCTGGGGTACTTTTTTATGCTGAGTCCAAAAAGGGGGTCATTTTACTAACATCCGTTGTCATGGTAACCAAAATCTACATAATATGTGGATCATTTTTCCAAAATTTAACATAAAACATGGAAAAAAATAAAAATTAGTAAACAAAATGCCCTTGTTTTTGGCATGTATGAGATGGGGCTTTTTGTTGCAACACAAATTGTCTAAGATAACTGTTTCCATGGTAATAGTAGGCTTAAAAATGTTTTTGGTTAAATACATACACATCTGACAAAAAACTAGATAAATTTGATAACATAGCTTATTTGTATATTGACCACTCTATATTGGGTAGTTTTTTATGCTGAGTTCAAAAATAGTTGTCACTGTCTATAAAAAAAAAATGTTGCCATGGTAACCGAATCACCACATTATGCAAATATGTTGCAAAATTGATGTTAAATTCCAAGAAAAAAATTTACAAAGAAAATTCCTTACTTTTGGTATAATGCACTAGTGCTATCCATTGTGAGACACATTATGTAAAATTGGACAGTGGCTTCCATAGAAACATAAAATATGCTTACAAATGTCATGTTTTCGTAAAAAAATATACGTCTGACATACACCTACAAATGAATGGGTTTGCTATTAAAATACCAAATATTTTGTTACACTGAGTCTAAATAAAATATGCAACTAGTGGCAAACTAAGTGGTCTTAAAAGATTAACATATATATCAGAAGATCTGTGCCGATTACATGGTCTAAATATCAAAGGGTCGGGCCCGACTACATAGTACAAAAAGTCACGTGCAAGGAGGACGCTACATGTACATACATAAACAAACCGGTTTGCGGGAATGTGAAGAAAAATATAGGCCTTTTTTCATTTTCTGTTAAACATTACATGTATAAGATGGCAACCATTAGCAATAATGACAGCATAACACAGAAATAACGAAATACTGTGTGAAATTACGATTTAATACAAATTACCATCAGCTTGAAATACAACCCCATCTTGTCCTTTTGAGTTGCGCTGATATTTACAAACATGTACGCTACGTAAGCACCATCAGCTCTACATACCTTTTGCTATTTGCACAAAGTTCAACTTTCCTTTCTTGGCAGTGTAAACCATATAGTGCGGGGGCATATGGCAGATTTTTGGGTTTCGTGTGAAATTCATGTTAATTTTTGCCAACATATATCATTGTGTTCCCATCATCTGAGCAATTAAAAAATATATGTTGGCAATTTTTATTTCAATATTAAGGGTAATTTTTGCAGCAATTTCATAAATGATGTAAAATCATGGTTTTTCTGTATATTGATGGCAAATTCAAATATGTGAACTGTACGATTGCTTTATATCCGTATAAATGTACTTATGGGCATCCTGTAGACGATAAACTTGTAGACTGTTGTATAATTTTGCATTTTAATCACAATATTATAAATTCTGGCTTATTTATTTGTATATCATTTGCATATTATGTATGATGCTTCAGGTTTATTTGATTTCCTGTATTGTTTGATGTTGCTGATTGCTATTCCTCCAAAAATGTATGCCAACCATGAATTATTTCAGTTACTATGAATACTCTGGTTGGTTTAGGGAGCCTTCAATATTTACAGGGGGCGGAGGAAATTACACATGGTCTGTTAAGAAAAACATGACCCTCCCCCAATTCTCCATTCGTAAAAAGTGACCCTCCCCTTTGTCCCATTTGTAAAACATGACCCTCCCCATGACAACTGCATATACTGAACGTTAATCAATATTCCCATTATATGTACACATACACATTAAATCATTTTGACGCTGAATATTTGTACATATACTACCATTGCAGGAGTTATACAGAAATGGCTGTGATCAGAACTAAAAAAAAGTCTACTTCTTATCACTATCAAACTGACAAATATTGGTACAAAAACAACACCGGGCGCGGCCCTCTGTTGTAGGTACATGCACATACATGTACTTGTCTGTGGTTCACGCGACTCTTTTATCGGTTTGTCTGTGCCTGTGAACGTTTGTCATGTTGTAACATAACATTTGAGTGTAAGCTTATATAATGCAACGTAATAGTATGTCTGGTCCTAAAAATAAACTTTCAGTGTATAGATTATATGTTGAGTTTTGGGCAAAAAATCGCCAACACACATGACAATACAACAAAACATGTACTAGTACACGACATTCAAATCTGCAAAGAATACTTACAACAGATGTGATCGTGGAGTTTGTAGTTTAGCAACTCCGCTTGTGTACGGTCCTTTTCGAATTCTCTTGAACTGATTTTGAAATCTAAACGACAGAAGACGCTTGTTATCAAGTGTACATACACACATTAAAAATATTCCTTTTCAGATCTGGCATCTGGTTTTAATATGTATCTACACATGTAGTATTGAATGCTGGACAGGTACATTCTACACAGGATATAGAGTCCAAGTTTAGGTCTACACAAAATTTGAAATTTTACCTCATAGCATACAAGTTACATAAATTGGACCTCCTGCAAATATTAGATAGAAAAGAAACATCACTCAGTAAAACCATGGTAAAACACATTTTAGAAACCTTCAGAATGTTTCACCCCCACTTTTGACCAATTGAGATACATTCTAGAGCAATGGAAAAAGTCAATATGGCAGCTACTTTAGAACGTTTTTGTTATTTGTTCTGTATTCAGTTCTCCCTCTATGTTCTGTAGAAATATCATGTTAAAAAGTAAATGAATCGTTGTTAAAGGCATTTCATGAGTGCTCATTAATTTCCCACTTTGCAATGGTGTCAAAATGAGATAGACTTAGTCATCAAGTTGGCATGTGACTACTTATTCCCAGCAATAAAGGTTATTTGTGTATGAGAATTACCAAAAGATGTAGAAGGGTACATTCCATGTTGTTTATGTTGAGGATTTGAATGTCAGATTTTATTTGAGTAATAAAAAACTTGGAATAATGGCTAACAATGCAAAAAATTTGATTTAAGATACTATTTTCTGGTGGGTTGGTGGTTGGGGTTGGGTGGTACATTAGAATGTGTCTCTGCTTTCAACCTTTATTCATGACTGACCAAGAGAAAGTTCGTTGCGTAATCGAATGTAAGAGTGCCTTCACGCTGAATAACTAAACTAAATATGTATATATTCATAGTGTTCCTTTGAAATATTAGAAAAGATATTATTCAGATACTGAATTTATCATCTTTATTTTATGCTACATTGTCCTTTATCCTGTTTTATTTTATTTTAGAATTTCGATGAAATAACGTAATCAAATGTAACAGCGGAGAACACATCTATTCATGTTGTTCCCTTGAATTGACATGTAACTCCAACCAAATAGCTATACTAGTAGAAACGTAGACAATGCATACGACATAATGGCGTGAGTGAGAGACAAGACAGTAGTTTTGAATAAAAATAATTGGGTCTATTCACACGATTCAATTGATGCTATGCTATTGATCAAAAATATGTTTATATCAGATGTAAACTGAATGCCTTCAGTAAAGGCAAAACTTTAGATTGCTGTTCCTTCACGCCTTGTCGAAAGAAACATTCTGCGCTACCAGACATGATATTGCATATCCATTAGTTACTACATCAATAAATAAAACGTAGCTTTGGAACTTATTGTTCATATCCTCTTCTGTAAAAGTTGAGTTTGGTGTATTTTTAACCCACTGTAACTTTCACTAGAGTCCACCATATATACGAAAAGTCATATTTGACCATGTCTTTCCACCGGGGTAAATCTTTAGCAGAGGGTGTGTAAATGTGGTGAGTATGAGACGAAGTGACACCTTTGACTTAATTCACCCCCGGTGACCTCTCCCCTGGGGGCCGTGAACAGTCAAAAGTGTCACTTTGTCTCGTACTACCCCTTGACAGAGATGGTAGTTAGGTGGGTCACAGGTATGGTAAAGGTTGGGTAAAGGTGGGTAAATTTGACTTTTCGTATAGTTAACCTCAACTGAATCTCTTCTTTCGTGCCAGTAAAATCAATTTAATACTAGACAATAATTTTGAAAAAAAAATAATCAGGTCTACCACTCAAGTAGTTGTTTTGTCAACTATTTCTGTCCTTGTTACCACGTCTACTCAAATAAAACCTACCTAAGAGTACCCATTCATTCTCATTCAGGCTACCAGCCTACCATCCACAGACACCACCACACGATCTATTCTAATCTGTTCACCTTAAGCTTATGAGATTCGCCAAGTTTTATTACAAAAGGGCGATGGATATATTCACTTGTTTCAAAGATGGTAGACTGTAATTTGCTAGTTAAATTTCAGTAATTGTACGTGTATTAATGGCTTACAGCTCGATGTAGTTTTAGTGGAGATTCGACTAACCCTGGGCTTCGCATCACCGTTTCATAGCTGACCCCCACCGGCTACCTGTTCCGAATATATGCATGAACCGTTTATTGTTTCGATACTGAGAGGTATGTCATGTAAATATATACATGTACTAGTATACAATGATATTTTCTTTATTTTATCGATTAAGTATTATATCTATTGAGATCAGAAATGCATATTTTTAATAAGCTCACACATCCATATAACACCAGAGGATGAGTGCATTCTTAAGATCTATCATCTAGCGTAATTACTGAAAATCACTAATTATGCAAATAACTCATTAAAATTACAAGCAATACGGTATTATCAAACTTTATGACACATGCACTTTGTTATCATTAATGTATGTACTAAATTACTTCGATTCATAATCATAGTGTAACATTCTGAATGACTTAGAAATGGCAAGTAAAGTCAGAAGGAACATTTGAACTGTTTGTTTTATTGAATTTACTCAAATTTCAGCGATAAAAAATAATTTTCATTCACTCATGCCATGGTTTTCCTAACCCTGCCAATTAGGGCGTCGATTTAAATTTTTTTCATCTAATTGAAGACATTTAGGGTCGTTTGGGTCATGAGAAACAGAATAAAGGCTGCCCTTATATATACCTACCAATTACTTTTGTTATCTTTACAATATACATAATGTTCTGACTGTTGCTATGGCATTGGTCTTGTTGATAGGCATATTTTATACATGTTTTGATATTTTTTTTGCCTGACTAACCAAAAATGTTGTTATCTTTGCAAAATATACTGGCATTGTTGGCTGTTGCTAAGGCCATATCAATGGAAGTTGACTATAATCACATGGATTCATGGGTTTTCATTGCCTAACCAATGGTTAAGAATAGGGTCTTGGGGCCACATTTTATTTTTAGCCCCCTAAGACTAATTTTGAAGATAAAATTTGCCAACATGTATTTTTAACTTCATTGGAATATATGACATGACCGTGATAGATAAGCGGTGTAACGTTCGATTATGTAGGTCTTTGGGTAATAAGGTCTGGTTTGACACAACATTAACACTCGTGAATTTGTAATTACTGTGTTTGGGCTCTGACATAGAATTGTGTTTCTCCACACATTGTTGACACATAGCAAACTTTGCTGGTTGCATGATGGTTCCTGAACTCCCTACGATACATAGAGACTCCGTTCAAGTGTCTACCTCATATTATCGGATGCGCGACCTTGACCATGACCTTTAGAGATAATTATCAAAATCAAGCAAATGTCAGACACATTGTACACTATACATATTCTCAATTTCTTTTAAATCATGTTTACAAGTAATATAGACGAAAAAAGTATACAGAAGCTTTATTTTTGGTGCATATGTAATTTATACTGAAAAGAAGCCATAGTTGTAGTAAACAATCACTCTATTAATACTACTTAGCTAAGCAAGATCAATCATATATTCTATTTATAGATCATCAAAAATAAGCTAATACTAACATATTACAGACACTTTTAGCAATTATGCGTGTCTAACGTCTTTTCGATCATTTCTCTAGATAATACAGAACCAGACAGTGGCAGCCATGTTTGTAGTCAACAATCATGATTTGCCAATTAACTCAAAAAGGGTCATGCAGGAAAACTGCATTAAATTGTCTACCCAAATATTGTCAGGTTTAAACTTTCTTTTCAGACATTCAACGTTGACGCTAGACCTGGATGTTCAGGTTCAGTTACAGAAATTCAGCAATTCCCTGCATTATTGTTTGTAATACAGCGGAACCTCGGTAAGGTGTGGGTCGCGGGGTCCACTGTAACAACCGCGCATTATCGATGGCCGCGAGGTACTAATTATATATACAGAATTATACAATGGAAATGAAAGAGAGCTAAAACCATGCATTCATAGCAAAAGTGTGTACATGTATTTGTCTCGAAGAAGTAGCATGTCAAATGCATGATAGCCTTGGTGGACTCTCCTAATCTACACACATGCTACATTGATTTCCCAAGCCTTTTTCCATGACCTGCTGATCACCGTAAGTTTGATGCGTAATGAAACACTAGATGGGTTTCGTTTAAAATTCAATTAGATATCATCCTGGTCACTCTTGATAATCTCTGTCATTTTATTTGGTTTTCAAAGTTGTGACGGCCGATAACTTGATAAATTACCTCAAGTGATTAAGGGATATTTGACCTTGGTCGACTTTGTGTGAGAGTCCAAGTCAAGTACAGTAATAAATTCGAGCATGTGCTGCCGCAGCTACATGTACCTGTGCTATTGGCAATATATTTGAACCATCAATCATTACAGTTCCAATGTTTACAAATAAAATTGGTACGGGCCGAGAATTTTTCAAATTTGCATTGGATGATCCTTGATCAAGCCATCTGTTGGCGAGTGTCGGTTCATCTCTCAAATTAAATTGCGACACTCATTTACTAAGCAGACTAAGTGTCGATAGTTAGTCACCTATTTCTCACGGTCTTTGTTAACATATACCATTGGAATTCGATATTTAGCAGCTGTTATAACAGATCATGTAAAAAAAAACAAAAAAAAACATTGGCCTAAAAAGAAGAGTGCAGACGATAAATTTTATTTTTATTGTAAAGATTAAATAAGAGATAATAATGTGAGCCAATGTAGGTGACATCCGCTAACAGAAAGTGAACATGTTTATGAACAACAATTCTTACGGCAGGCAGTCAGTTTAATAAGACTGGTTGAATTCTTAGGGCCAGTATGTTATGAACATCTTATACACACATACCTAGAAATACCCCCCTTCAAATTCAAATCAACTATATGCTAAGAAGTTTTCAAGTTTAAAATATTTAACTGAAAATCAATCTTTCTCATGAACACTTCAACTACACATCCCTTGAAATGTCCCTAACAAAGTTAAGACCAATCTGTTCAGAAGTTGTTTGAGTACATCTTTTGACATATAAGAACTATCACATTGTTTGACCTAAATCACATATCTGTGCTGTGATCATTTTTTCCTTCCATAAGGAAGGAGATACTTTAAAGGGGGAGAAAAGTCTATGTCTGTCTGTCTGTCTGTCTGTCTGTCTGTCTGTCTGTGTCATAGTTTTCTCCAAAACAGCTCGCTCAGTTCAAACGAAATTCAGCACACATGTTCCGTGGGGTAATTGCAAGAACTGATTAGTTTTGGTAAAACATTGCCGAAAACCATTAATTACGGTTTTTCGGGAATTAGGCTATATCTTAAGAATGCATGCTTCAAATTCATTATAACTTGGTACATACAGTTGTGATACCAAAGCCCATTTGCATATTTTCGCTAGACATGGTGGCCACACAAAAGGAAGTTGTTGTTTCTAGTCAGGAAACGTTGCCTAAAGTGGTGTGCATGTGATGATGCAAATTTGTTTGTTAATTGTTCATGATTAGTTCTGCAGTTGTCCTCCCTGAAGTAGCAATTACTGTAGGGAGAGTTATTTTGTGTTTCCCATGGATCTGCAGTCTGCATTGGCTGGACAAACACAGGAAAAAAGAAGATTGAGGCGGGGTATATAAGTGATACAAACTCACCAGAAAACAATTCTTTTTTTTCTTGGCCTACAGTGATAACAATATAGTGTATTTCAATAGGTTTACAATGGGCATGGAGTTTCACAAACAGCTGAAATATATCATCATTATCATCATCATCATCATCATCATCATCATCATCATCATCATCATCATCATCATCTCATTTTCGTCAAATATGGACCTATCATTTCCAAATTGCACACACTGATGCACACATGAATAAAGAGAAATCAAATGTTTTTAGATTTTCGATTAGAAGTTTAGGAAGTATTATAATGACCTCGAACCGTAACCTTTTTAAAATGTTCTTTTCCGATTTCTCCCGATATTTATCATCATTTCAATTTCATCAAATATGGACATATCATTTTGAAATTTCACACGCGAATGCGCAGATGAATAGAGAGAAATCGTATCTTTTCACATTTTCGATTAGAAATTAAGGAAGTATTATATTAATCTCGAACCGTCTCCTTTTTACCATGTTCTTTTCCAATTTCGACAACAAACTACAGCTGTTTGTTGCAAGGCATGTAATCGTTTATCTAGCTCAGTATCTCTGGAAATAAATACACTCACATATTTATCAAATGTAATAATCTATCATTTATACCGAAAGGTATGTGGTCAAAATATGGACAATAGACCAATCCTACAAAGAAAATTGTCTTCAACACTGTTGTTCACTGCCTACATAAAAACCGATATTTCTATTAGGCAGTAAATGGTAAATGACTTCTCCTGAAGTTTAATTTGGTTCCAAAAAATCCTAAATAAAGAGCAAAACATTTCAAGTCTTTTCAGGCTTTTGATGGCCCAATGGTCGTAAACTTTTGTTCAATTCGTTTTTAGTGCACATTGGATATTTAATCTCAATTCATGCTTGTATGCAACATCAGAGACAAGTAAACCACTTGATAAGATATTATATTATTTGGAATAGACCCAAATGTATATTGTTACATGTACTATTCAGAAAATATAAAGAAATATCCTTAATTTTGAAAAAAAAATGCAAAGCCCGCATGAGGATATATTGCCCATCACCAGAAAAAAATATATGGGTAGGTTGAACAGCTTTTTCATTTTTTCTGGCCTAATGTCATATCTTTCAAAGTAGTTGCCGAAAAGATGTCACATGCAAAGTAAAAAAAAAATGGATGGTGCTTTCCCAAATAAGTAACACAACAAAATAATCATTTTCTTTACCCAACTCCCAAAACTGTTATGGCCTCGTTTATGTCGGAACCTAAGGTGAACTCAGTGAATTCATGGAAATTGAAGTTTAGATTTTGATGTCGAAGGTACAGCTCTGTTTACAAATTCAAGGCCATTCTTTCCATAGCAAATTGTCTCTTCAAAATGAATTGCGGAATAACGCTAGTGTCAGTGTGCAATGAGATAATTATATCAAACAACATTTTAACCAAAGACAACGTCGAACACAATTATTGAAAGAAACATCTTCAAATAGTGGATCTTAAACTGCATACATAGTTTAATAGTTTTTCAGGGCCACCAAATATTCCAAAAAGAGATCTTTTATCAGTATGAAATGTTTTAATATAAGGAACAAGATGTAAATGAGATCGAGTGCATCTTCGGAGTCACTACATGCAGCATAGCAGGCGACCTCACGTTGAACGACTTTTTCCGTCTTTTTTTTTGTTTCACTTGCTGACATTATAATTGCGACTTGCTATCTTCAAATGAAGGAGACTTTCAAGACTACTGTTACTCGCGCAAAATGCACAGTGCATGTGCGCACTTCTTTTGTACTTTCCCGCACAAAGAATTTTTAACTGCTGCAAAAAGTTACAATTTTAACTGGACACATTTTTATTCAAAGTTTAAGCGTACAATAGCAATATAATAGTGCAGGGGCATATGGGTTTTCGTGTGAAATGCATGTTAATTTTATGAAACATATATGGTTATGTTCATTATAGGACCACATTTAAAAAAATACATGTTGGCAATTTTTATCTTCAAAATTAGTCTGAGGGGGCTAAAATAAAATTTGGCCCCAAGACCCTATTCTTAACCATTGGTTAGGCATTGAAAACCCATGAATCCGTGATTATAGTCAACTTCCATTGATATGGCCTTAGCAACAGCCAACGATGCCAGTATATTTTGTAAAGATAACAACATTTTTGGTTAGTCAGGCAAAAAAAATATCAAAACATGTATGCAAATATGCCTATCAACAAGACCATGTCCACAGCAACAGTCAGAACATTATGTATATTGTAAAGATAACAGTAATTGGTAGGTATATGTGAGGGCAGCCTTAATTCTGTTTCTCATAACCCAAACGACCCTAAATGTCTTCAATTAGATGAAAAAAACTAAATCGACGCCCTCTATGGCAGGGTTAGGAAACCCATGAGTGCGTATCTTTATTGTTTATCGCTAAAATTTGGGCAAATTGAATAAAACAAACAGTTCAAATGTTCCTTCTGACTTTACTTGCCATTTCTACGTCATGCAGAATATTAAAATATGATTATGAATTGAAAGTATCACCAACAAGTACTCATAAACTTACTGTTTTTTAAAAAAAAATATTTTTAATTTTTAACAGACTTACAGACCAATCATTTTAAAGATTTTACAATGCCAAACATAGAATTAAGGACCATATGTGGATAAACATACAAAAATGGACAATGTTACATATGCCTGGCCCTAGCAACAAGGCCACACCCATAGCAACTTCCAAATGAGGATATATATTGCAAAGATGGTTAGGCAAGTGGATAAACATTTTAGTGATAATGCTGTGCCATGATTCGCTAGAATCAGTCACGTGATAGGAAAATAGAATGACTATTTCCCTAGGGAAATAGTTCCATCAACTTTTACATGGTCACGTGACCACCGCGCGTTCACAGCAGGTCAAAATGGTAGCTTCTGACGATGTCGTCTGCCACCGCGAGTTCACAGCATGGGGTATATTATAAAACACATATTGCCTGGCCTATATTCGGGCTATAGCGCCCGTTCATTACCCCCTCGTGACTGTGAGTTACCAGAATCACATGCTATTTCCCGAGGCCAAAGCCAGAATCACATGCTATTTCCCTTGGCCTTTGGCCTCGGGAAATAGCATGTGATTCTGGTAACTCACAGTCACGAGGGTGTAATAAATTAAATAAATTATCGACCTTTCATTAGTGAACACCGAGTTTGAAAAAGTTATAGATTGGTGTACTGCAAATAAGTATTAATGAGAAAAAGACAAAATTCATGTTTATTCGAGGCCGTAGAAAAGAAATGAATATTAGTGGAACCATGTGCATTAATGGTAACGTTATCGAGCAAGTTGATTCTGCATCTTTTGTTGGCATCGTTTTTGATAACCATCTTTTATGGAATATGCACATTGACGCTGTCAATAAGACTATTAGGAAAAAAATAGGAATCATTTATAAACTTAGGGACTTTGTACCCAAAAATATACTTATTTTACTATATAAAACTTTCGTCCAACCACATATAACGTACGGTATTGAAGTCTGGGGAAGCACTTTTTCCTCCTATTTGAATTGTATTTTACTAGCTCAAAAAATGGCTGTGCGAGCAATCACACATAGCCAGTCCATGACCCATTCTTCACCACTTTCCAACACTCTAGAAATTTTTAATGTACATAAACTGCACAGGTTTTTGGTCAGTACCTTTGTTTATGATTTGCTGCACAATAACTTACCACACTCTGTTGATGAATACTGCAATGTGTTAAACTAGGAGTACAATACACGACAAAAAGAACAAAATAATTTATGCGTACCTACTGTGAAAACATTCTATGGTAAACAGTCAATGACATACACAGGTGCAGTTACATGGAATTCAATACAACACAGCACACGAAATGAACCTTGAAGGCAGCGATTCAAGTCATCACTATGTAAAGATTTACTAAAAGAGTATGTAATGTAACATTGTACAGTTCTAATGTAATATATTACTTCTTTTCATTATGGCACTCCTATATATAGGGGGTGGTGAGGGGAGGGGGTTAAGGGTAGAGCTACTTTTTGTATATTTATTTGCACTCTAAACTTGTACCATTATTTACTTTGGCCTGGAGTCAGACACGATTAGCACAGCTATTTTCTGACTCCTGTTATCCGATCTAGTTTGCTTTTCCTGTATTTACGTTTTTATTGTACTTATTTTTGACGCTGCACTTTTTCCAAAAATGCAATATCCCTACTCGTATATATGTGGGGAAGACAGTGGGGAAGCAAAGTCAAAGTGTGGACTTACTAGTGCTTTAAAAGATGAAAACCAACCAGAGTATTCATATCATAGTAACTGAAATAATTCATGGTTGGCGTACATTTTTGAAAGAATAGCAATCACCAACATCAAACAATACAGGAAATCAAATAAACCGGAAGCATCATACATAATATGCAAATGATATGCAAATAAAGAAGCCAGAATTTATAATTTTGTGATTAAAATGCAAAATTATACAACTGTCTACAAGTTATAGTCTACAGGATGCCCATAAGTACATGTATACAGATATAAAGCAATCGTACAGTTCACATATTTTAATTTGCCATCAATATACAGAAAAACCATGATCTTACATCATTTATGAAACTGCTGCAAGAATTACCCTTAATATTGAAATAAAAATTGCCAACATATATTTTTTAATTGCTCAGATGATGGGGAACACAATGAGATATGTTGGCAAAAATTAACATGAATTTCACACGAAACCCAAAAATCTGCCATATGCCCCCACACTATAAGATACATATTAGCCAGGAGTCAGCAGTGTACAATCACTTTATTAGTGAACTATCCATTTAAATCGAGCATGCTAGGAATCGACCCGTAAATAACGATTTTAATAGCATCGCTATGTATTCAAAAAGTAGCTTTTATTCTTTCTTTCTTCCAAAATCTCAGGGGGGGGGGGGTGGTGGCATCTCCCCCCCCCCCCCCCCCCCTCGCAGGCTACGGTACTACGTGTATGAAGGGGATCATGACAGCCGAGTGAAGTCGAGGATGGCAAGCTTTCCTGTGCTGAGAATAGGAGGCGGGCATTTGAACAACATTTTAACAACTAACTTTCATCGGGACTTGAAAAATCACAGATATAGAGCTAAATTTCTTGCATAAATCATGAAACTGCAAGACTATACCCTTATGGAAGGCATTCAGTTTATATCTGGTCATTTTAATAATTTACCAACCAGACACCCTACGAGGAAGTAATGCCCACCAGATATCATAGCGCTTCATTCAGCATTATGTTATTATTAAGTCATATACACATACATATATGCATACACACCACATTTTAGCATGCCTATAGCACTACTGAACCTTACATGTAGTTCAGTCCTGCTAAAAAGAATTGTCAAGAAAATGGGTCAATTTTTCTAAGAAAACAAAAAAACAAACTAGTCTTTTGCAAAATTAATAACAAAATGTTTTATTTTATTGCAGTAGCCAATATCTAACCCACATTATACATTTCATAGAGTTTGCAATGCTACAAAATCTAGTTTTGTGTTTCTTTATTACAAAATGCACCTAATCTTGAGGGAACCAGGGAAAAGATTCATGACAACTAAATTGCCATTTTTTACATTAAATTTGCACACATACTTTTTTAAAACTTGAAACCCTGATTTTTTAGACACCATTAAAACTAAATACAACCGTGACATGATGTGCGGAGAGTAAGGAGCCATGAGGGTTACAGGTCACACCCTGGTTCTGCCAACAATTTAACCTCAAATTGTGCATAATTTTATTTTAATAAAATATTTTTTCTCCATATTCTCCCTGTTAGAGTCTATAAATCAAGGTATCCCAGCCATTTCAAAACTTGTAATCTTTGGATATGTCATATAGGCTCAGCGTTCAAAGTTTAAAGGTGAAGATCATTTATTAACCTGAGTGTGTATGTTCTGTACATTCATAAATTTCTTTTTGACAGCAATGAGAATGGCATATTCCACTGAGGTAAACAACATTACTGTT
This sequence comes from Glandiceps talaboti, assembly GCF_964340395.1. Taxonomy (NCBI): domain Eukaryota; kingdom Metazoa; phylum Hemichordata; class Enteropneusta; family Spengelidae; genus Glandiceps; species Glandiceps talaboti. Next base: position 19,666,542 of record NC_135558.1, on the reverse strand, counting down.
CATTCAGAGCTGCGTGACAAACTTTACCTTGCCAATGAATTTAGAATACAGCTCACAAGATCACTTCAGAAATAAATATTAAACATTTCACTATTAATAATAGTTGCACCAAATGACATTTAAGACTGCATAAAATATTGCATTTTTATAGGAAGTGTGAATAACTTCACTAAATGTAGCAAATTGATGTCTTTCAAATTAAACGACATTGCCATACATCAAAGTTCTACCCCTTGAGGGACGGTGAATGCATCTTTTAAGATTTGCTGGAATGTTAGTTGTAATGGTTGTACTTGTACTTGGACAATGTTTTGTGCAAGGCTACTATAACTCATAAGGAAGCTTTTTTACATTTCAACTGAAAAGTACACTCAATAAATGTATGTATTTTCCTCTTCTTTGATATGTTTTCATAATGGTAGATACACTCTTATAAGTTAATATGAGAAGGATTTCATGACAAAAAAGTAGAACCCATGATGGTGGAGTGCCAGTGTTCAACACACGCTGGGTATTACTTACGACTAGTTGTAATTTCTGTGGCCACACTTATGAGTAAAGCGACTGTCATCACAGAGGCACAGCAGAAAACAAGGCGAGCATATGTATGAGTATAAAATGTACCTACAACGTCACCTACACTTCACAAAGTTCTGTATTACTGCCCGTTTCAAGTTATCATTCACTGATTCTGTTTGATACAACCACAAACAAACTAAAAAGAAACTACATTTTCTAGACTGAGATAACAAGATCAAAATTTCTTGCAACATTTTGTCTATTATGTAATAAACCATGAATGATCTGCAACTTGACGCGGACATGTGGCATCAATGTTATGATCATCTGTGTTAGATGTCTGCATTGTGCACTTTAGTTCATTTCCTTTACACAAAATGCCACAAGAAACTGATTTAGTCGATCTGGTTATATTTAAAGTGTAGCTGTACAGCTTACTCTTTTCTGCATACTTGTAAACAGCAGAGCTTGTTTTTAGTAACTTGAAACGGGACGGGCAACGTGATGTTTACCTGAAACAACAAATTTCACAGAAATATAACTAAGTTTTATGTCAATGTGTACATCCTGCACTGCTCACAAACTGATTAATCACTGGTACATGTCTTGTAACAAATAAAACCAACATTAAGACTTGCGTAATGTATCCTGGCAGAAAGAAAAAATGGCACACAATGCACATATTCACACCTTGAGACAACACTTAACTCCACACACTATTCAAGTAATAGAGAATACATTGTTCATGATTCTAAGAATTGATAGGACAGTACAGTATAGTTAACTTGGAATGGTAAATCAGAAACAAATGCGACGTTTGATCTATCTACTATGGACCTTGACCACGCTCTCCAAACTGAGGGATTGATATGTTCATAAACAGTTCATAAGTATGAAATTGTCCTCCATTTCAATTATAGTTACTTTAGAATGATAAATTAGAAACAAATCACTCAACATTTCAAGCCATCTACTACAGACCTTGATTACACAATGATTTCATTATTCAGTGTTAATAATAGCTCTCAAAAACTGGCAGAATAAATACATTTTACTGTCCTATTGATTCTAGGAACCATGAACAATACATTCTCCCTCAGTTGTATATATGTTTGCTGACTTGCTGATGTAATTAATGATCTTGGTTTTCAAAATATTTCAGTGTTCCCAACTAAAAACATTTAAAGAGAGACTAGATATAAATTCGATTTTAATTATTAAAGGTTTTCACTTCACTCTTGTTGATGGTTACCAGGCAACTATTAAAAATTAAAAATATGACCACAACTTGCGCCACATGGTAAAGCAAACTATCAGTGATTGGCCTTATAATTTAAAAAAATTTAAGACCGTGGCCTAGAAATTTCAGAAATATGAACATGGGATACATATCGTGTCAAAAAACGTAACTGGCACATAAATACCCCAATGATGGGAATAATATCCTATTCTCAAAAAAATCTTCAAAAATATTGTCAACAGTCAACCTTCAGGATTTCCCCATATGTTTGTATGGGTCCAATGTGACTGTAGGGAAAACAAACCTTGTTGTGGTGAAAGTAAATGCAATCAGATAATTAGGTACATTTTGCAATAATGTTTTGCAGCAATCTTCACAAAACATTACCCTCACATTTAGTAAGACTGATCAAGGGTAAAATCGATTTGTAAACTTGTATTTGGGGAAAAACATGTTTTCAACAAATTCAAATACCCAGATGTCTTATGGTTGAGAACTGTCATCGACTGCATACAATTTCTATAACATAAACAGTTAATGAGGTTTAAAAAAATTTATATCACGCCAGCAAAACTGTAAATTTATATAATTCATTTAAAGTGTTCATTTTTGTGATTAAAAAAAATGACACAAGTGCATTCCATAGAGTCATTGTAATAATTTATATTGGTATATCAAAATCCAGATATTCTGTACACCAATGGCAGTGCAGATTTACCATTACATTCATTCAAATGTGTTGGGTCATTTAAATATTTTAATATATGCACCTTGTTTGTCAATATGCAAATTTGGATATTATAATCTGTCCACCTGGTTAAGAGTTTATATAAGTGTATACATTTTGATTTCAAATAAAAGAATTTAAATTTAAAATATTGGCAAACGAACTTGTAACATGTACTTTGAATGAACTAGCCACATTTCATTGTCTTATTACATTTTAGCCATTATACAACTAACATATATGGATGTCATTGCAGTCATCTTTAGTTGCCAAGTCTGGGTTCAGCACTTTGATCACACCCCCTACTAAATGTAAACTCCCAGTAACTAACACCTGAATGTGTTGTGCATCTAGCACAATGTCAGGGGGAGATGGGTTCTCACGACTCGGTGAGCTCAACCGAGGGTCTTTGGCACATGCTGCCCATTGCAGTGCATCTGTAATACACTGGAAAGTCACAGATTTTGTTTTCATTAGCTTTACTGCATCACCATCACCATTCTGTGCGGCCTTATTCAGTATATTTCCATTTGGTGAACCATAATTATGATAAGGCAGTCCATCCATTTTTGGTACATTTGCATTCGGCATGTTCAGACCATGAGCTTTTAAAAGACGACTTGCATCTGTATCTCCACCTCCCTGAGTAAGGGCCTCGATTGCTTTGACAGAATCAGTTAAAAATTCTGTCCTAGAGGTTGAGGCTTTTGGCGACGGAGGCTGTGAAATTGCTCCGGCTTCTCTTTCCATGGTTTGCCAGCATCTCCTGTGTTTCTCACATCTAGCTAGCTGTTTCTCAATTGTCGTCATAAAGTTAGTTTGATCTGTAGAGGAAAAATAAAACTTAATGATGAGAATCACAAATAACCATTCAACACTATACTTGATTGTTCTCTGTCATATTTGCTTTTCAACTTTTTACTTTGTCAAGTTTATAGCTCCCGAGGATAAAATCTGCCTCGCCTTTTTTCTCCTTTAAATGGCCACGGTCAAGTTTAACAGTCTTGATATTTGCATAAAGCAAGTTCCACTCTCTCTCATTGACAAAGTGTTACACAAGTGGGATAAGCCTTAATAGGTGGATATAATCACCCTGTAATCAAGATACTAGTGTACATGTGAACACTATACAGTTGAATGCACTAAAACTTGGGGAAAAACTCGCAATGAAAAACATCATCCTACTGTGGGCATAATTGTTAACATCCATTGACAGCTTTACCAACATATCACAAATTATAATAGTTGTAATTTGTGTCCACTGTTGTGTGTTAGCCGATAGTTTATATTTCACTGTTGTATGCCATCATGTCCAGATGTTAAGTGAATAAAACTTACCTGCTGATGTCTTTCCATTGTACACACTTGCAATATTTGGACAGAAAGCAGCTCCATCAAACTTACAGTTGACTAAATCTGCCAACAATGTCCTCTCATCTCTGTCACCTGTGGCATTAAAAACTAACACCCTGGCAATTGGTCCTCTGTGAAGAAAGAACACATTTACAGAAGTTAGGGAGACATGCTTTGATACGTGTTGTGTACGAGTCCTTTGCTTTCCTTGTCTCTCCAACTTACTATAGTGGAAATCAAGCATTCAGTTTACTCACATAGACACTATTGGTGTGTAGTCAATGTGTATTTCATCACTCTACTAGTTTGTTTTCTGTCATGTCTAATGCAATACATTGTCCTGTATCATTGTTGCCATGGCGTTTTGAATATCCCTACATGGACCACATTAGAAATAAGGTTTTTCACAAATATTTTTAGGTGTTATTCTCTGTGATTTTTTATACCTTGTATTATAATATGTGCTTTTTTTGATCTAATAAATGCAAATTCAAATTCAAAAGATCAATTTGGTAAATTATACAAGTAGGTGATACTAGTAACTTTGTTTTGTAGATATACATGTAATCCCTGTAATTAACATTGCAAACTGCAAACACTGGAAGTCCCAAGAAATGTATGGTTTCATATAAATATAATTTATCATATTCACTTTGATAATTATTCTTTCATACTTTTTAGGATAAGTGACTCTTGCTTTGAGTGTTCATACTTTGTTAAAACTCACTTGAGTGATTTTGCTTCCTCATCAGCAACTTCTTTGAACCATTTGACACAGGCCTGTATACTGCGTGGTGTATGTGCGCCATCCAAAAAGTAACTCACTCTACCCCGTGTTATAGTTTGATTCCTTCCTGCCCAGTAACAACTTCTTAAACCTAAAACACAAGCAGTTCATCAAAATAAGGTACAAAAGGCCTTGAAGTTGTAAAATCTTACAAAATATCTACTTGTAGCTTGTATACATCATTACATATGTGTAGCCATGTCACATTCTAACATAAAGAATTTGATTTTGTTTGTTTTTATGTGTGTGCCATCTGAATGTGTTGTTCCCAAATGGTTCCGTTACTCTATGCCACAAGGAACACATTCATTGTCAGTTTTTTATGAGTCGGAAACCTTCTGAAAAATTGTAAATTGATACAAAATGTAGTCAGAATTCATGACAGCTGTTGAAACTACTTAAACTAATGGCATATGCAATTAAGTCTTACCATAAATAAAAGTGTCAATCAACCTAAATGCTGGAGCAGGCTGTACACTAGGATCTGATGGGTCCATATAACCATTCAATCTTTTCTGCTTCTTAGATTCAGGTGGTCCCTCCGTCAGAGCTGAAATCAAAGGACAGGTGCATCTTTAGAATAAAAATGATAAGTTTTGGTATCTACAATAACCTAATTAGAGGACATAAATAAAACACGCCTTACTGGTAGGTCAATTTATTCTTGCACATACCTAATATTTATAGTAATGCATGTGTTGTGTCTGGAGTGGAAGTCATGATGTTGACCTGAAGTCAAATGGTTGTTATTCTTATGAACCACCATAGAGTAAATGTATATCAACTAAAAATTCCCCCACCCCCACCCCACCCGACCATTGTCACAGTGATTTAGTCAAGCCCTTTTTTTTCTTTAGATCTTTCAATCATTCCACAAAGGAGTTTTGGCCAAAATTGGGGAGTGAGGAATCATTTTACCTACCTGCTTTGTGTTCTTCAATCCATGCACGACAGAGTTGTATTGCTAATGAGGCATTCAGTTTTTGATGTTCCCCTGCTAATCCAAGCTCCATAGGCCGTCCTTGCCAGTCATAGTCATTTAACATTGGTGTTACTTGTATTGGTGCCTGTAAGTGGGAGTGAGATCAAAGTTGTCATACCTCATACAAGGCCTGCCAGAGGCTGAGTGGTTAAACCAATTGCCTTACTCCAGTCGGGATGGGGTTTGAGCCTTTACAAGGGATTGATTAGAAATTTGCTATACTGTAACTTAGCGTCATTTGGTATACAAGATACAAGAAAACTTTATTATCTCAGTAGAGAAATTACGGTGATGTGGATCCATACATTAAACACATATCAAAATAAAGATACAATAAATACAAAATAAAATGTACACACTGTTTATGTCTTTAAAATGAAATATGATCTTTGACCTCTGTAGGTCAGATAAAATGATAATAACAAAGCAATGCAGAGCAGATATCTCTAAAATACAATAATTTAGTTTGGTTTAAAAATCTTATTGAAGTGTGCACAAAACTTGGTATGACTCTTCCAAGCAATATAGGTTTTTTCCCAGGCACTACAGTTTCCCCCCTGCATTAACACCTGAACCTATGAGGGTATAGGCCTCACTGGATCAGACTTCTTAGGAGACAATAATTCATTATTGAAACTTGAAAGTCTTATTGCCTTTAAAATGTGACATCATGCTTGACATGTTTGTGCGACCATTTCTACATGGACATTTTCTACCCATTATGACATCATGCAACTTTACCTGTAATTCTTTAGCCCGTTTAACCACTGCAGCCATGGCTTCTTCTGGTTGTGGAACTGTAAATGCTGGTCTACCAGGCTAAGTAATATATATAAAACATAACAAAATTGTGGTTACTCCTACATTCTTTGTAGTTTTTGGAGAATGTGCAAATTTGTAGCCTAATGTTTGGATCCGACATTTTCGCTTTAATTTTATTTTATAAGAATTAGATAGGACCATTGATCTGTCCTTGACCAATTTTTTCTATAGCTCTTCTAAATAACAGTTACTGTTTTTCATTACCAATGTTTACTCCTAATCTGACATGGCCTTCTTTAAGTGATGGATAAGGAACGAGGCAAGTGTACAAGGTTTTTACTTGCCTCTACGCACGTTTCCGGTAAAAAAATTAAGATACTCAAATTGACTGCGTTTAACTTTAAGCCAATTGTTTATACATTTTAACACATCAGTTTCTCCTGTACATAATTACATCTTTGCTCTTTGCTATCATTTCACCAAGCGGTCCTTATAAATAATTTTATACATATATACAATAAATTATAATAAATTATAGAAAACATAGTGACTGATATTTTTCTATCATTTTACTAAAATCCCTGTACTAATATGTATACTATAATAATAATAAATTGTGGAAAGATAAGATTTTATAGTGCTGGTAGATGATAACACAGAATTATTGACACACTGACATATCCACCTCTGAAATCAAATTTTCCAAGTGATAATTACCAAGGATAATGCAGTAAAAATCCCTTGATTATTCAAGATGTATCGTACTACATGTACACAGAGGTTGTGGTCATTCTTTTTCTAATGCGTCCCTGGGACACGTTCCTGCCAAAGTTAGCATCAAAATCCCATTATGGTGCATCTTTTCCAAATTTGCATGCACACCACACATATTTCAGATGTACACTAAATATGTTGCAAGTATTTACATGTACATGAACACACGCCATTTTCCCTGCACATTGTATAAACGTACATAGTTCACACTTCCAAAGTCACAAGAATAATTTATATGCAACAATACTCTATATAGTGGTTTAATTTCATCTTTCTAGACTTTCAATTTGCTATGGTAATCACTCTCCAAATACGTGCATCGAGAATGAGATACAGTTGTAAAGGCGTTTGATACAAATTTTGTGTCGCTGAGGAGAACTGGTAACTCGCTATACACCAAGATATTCGTTTATTCTTGAACAATGCCTAAACATAACGTGAACCATGTTCACCTCAGACAAAGAGCATGTAGTGAATGGTAAATTCACATAATGCCATGGCTTCGATCTAGTAATAAAGCTCAAGAAAAAGAAGTTCCAGTTTTAGTGAGAATGAAATGGTGACGTAGCAGTATGGATTTATCTAAGTGAAGTCTTCAGCATTGACTGTCTCCTGATGTGGTTCATTTGATCATCGCTTTGCCCATGGAGGGAAGATGCTTCGGCGTAATATGACCAAGCTATCGATCGATGAAAACCCTTTCTAACCATGACCTCTCGTAAGTTAATAAGTAACCAATCTTAAGAAAACGTAATGATAATATCAGGTAGTTTCTAAACTACCCAAGACGTGCTCTCCACGTCAGGAAATGGTCATGGGGCACATGAAACTGTTAAATTTTTTTGCATACAATGGGTCATATTCAAATTTCATGGGTCACACTGCACGAAGAGATTTAGAATATTAGTTACAAGGACAACTGACTAAATCCTAGCTGTCTTCTTCTACAACTTCGAAGCAACGATAATTGTAACCATACATTTGCCAACAGTAAGCCCCATGTGTCCCCTGTTCATGACACATACCCAGTGACGTATACATCCAAACAAATGCATACCAAGTGTCAAATATGGCATCAAATATGCACAAATAACGCGACCCTGGTACAAACACCTTACCTTGCATATACCTGCTTTATGCCAGGCAATTTTGTCCAGTGAATTCCCCAGGATTGAAGTGTGATCCATTCCTAGCGAAGCAATACCTGTCACAGCAGGACATCGTACCACATTGGTAGAATCATACGCACCACCAATGCCTACCTCAATTATAGCAACATCAACCTGAAAAAAAAAATCTTTTTAAAGAAAAACTCTGGACACAAGTCTAATATAATTCTGTTTTGTTTATGTTATGTGTATAAATTACTGTATTATGTTTTTCTTGGGCCACAAACCGCACTAATTTGAACAAACTATTTTGTGGTCCAGTCAGAAGTTCTTTTTTATTTATTTTTTCAATTCCAATGTGTTTACTTAAATAACTAATTCATTTTCCTCACTGGATATGTAAAATGTTGTTTTCTTTTCAACCTCTGGCAAACAATTAAAATATAGTTTAACAGATATCAAACCCATAAAGAACCGAGAATTGTGAGATGTACGTATGTGAAAAAATGTCATACCTTTTCTTGGATAAAAACATGGAAGGCCATAATGGTGAGAAACCTGAAATAAGCAGGCATGGTATCATTGTGAAGAGGTTTGGTAGCATCAAGCTGGTTGTAAACTTTGAAGAAATAATGGCTGAAATCTTCTTTAGTGAGTGGAATTCCATTGATGCGTATTCTCTCTCGGACTTCAACTAAATGGGGAGAACTACAAAGGAGGCAAATGATATTGGCAGTTATCATTACAGGCATTTTGTCTTCATACATGCATGCTAGACTTTTCTTAACATTTTACAACACTTTGTAGTTGAACTGGTAGTTAGCGGTAACACATATAAACTAGATGTAATACTGCACAGTTCTTTCCCTAACTTAATAACTGGTTAACTAGTATTGCGTAGTTGTGCATAAAATAAGTGTGATTCAGAATCGGCAGTCCTTTCCAGTACAATGACTTTCACTGCATCCAAAGTGTTTTGTAGTTCCTGGGTAGGGAAGGCTATCAATATCCTTAAAGTGTGTTTGCATAAGTTTAGATGGAAGTCACACAAAAAAACATGGTAATTGGCCTTTCCAAAGTTTGCCATAGTGGCACTCTACAAATGTACTTCCTGTCTGTGTATACCTTGGGTATATACATCATCCATGGTATAGGTTACTCAGTTAATCATAGAGCACTGATGCTTTCCTTGATGTCTGAAGAATACGAAAAACATCTCTGACCTGGATTTACACTGCTATAGAATATCAATGGACAAAGCTCTTAACAAACGGTACTATCACTCGTATGAGGTGATGATACCCCCAATTTGAGCGAGGGTGCTGTACTCTCTATTTCCTGTTTGCAGTCTGAAATGGCCTACAACTGAACTTCTCACCACAGCTGAGAAAGTGTGTGTGTGAACAAAGGCCAACTTTGAAAGGAAGGTTGATGTTGATAACGTGTTAGTACCATATGTTATAATCAATGAACAGTACTGAGAGACTAAATAAAACTTTACCTGTAAAATCCAGTTTTAAATCCATTTGCTCGAAGTATGCTTTCACAGAAAGCACAAACAGAACCTTTGCCTTTAGTACCACTGACGTGTATCACAGACAAGCCGTCAATATCGTCCAACTACACGAAAGACAAAGAAAAAAAATGGGATAAATATCACAGAAGATGTACTAATTTTGACATACTGTACATGTATAATCTTAGCTCTTAAAAATTCAAAACTTTGAGTATGTAAAATGTACAACAAATTTCTTGGATTATGTTGGCAGAAGAACATTACATCAGATTCTTAGGTCAGTCTACTTTTACTGCTAACTTGGTGTAAATAATGGGTTGGGTCAAGCATAAAGGTTACCAGTTCCCAAACACATACATGTATACACCTTGGATATAACAGAGTCATTAAAATAAATCAAATTGCATGGTTCGCATAAAACAGATGTAAACTTCGAAAACTATTTAGAAGACATTAAAAACCCACAGTACAGATCAGCAATGACAAAACTTAGAATTAGTGCACATATATAGAAACTAGAAGATACACAAACACCACCTTATCAAGCAGGACATGTCCTCTATGTAAACAAGGTGAAATAGAAAACGAGGAGCATTTTCTATTTCGCTGTACAGGATATCAAAATGAAAGGAAAGAACTCTTTAACAAATTATATGTTCTAATACAAGCACAGATAATGAGAATCTCCTAAAGATTCTTAAAGTTAAAGACAAACATACATTAGTTGAAATAAGAAAATTTATTCAACATGGATTCAAAATTCGAGAATATCATTTGAACAAAAATATACCAGCTGCCTTGTTATGTACACTTACTACCTTTAAGGCCCTCTGATTACATCTGGCCTCAGAGGCTCATCACTATCTACATGTATATAACCAATTTGCTGTGTTGATTTTCACATCCTGAAAGTACTTCTTTTTTTGTTTTGGTCTATACAAGTATTCTTCTTTATACTTAATTGTATTGCATTGTACTGATATCTGGTAACATAGATAAGGTTGCAATAAAGTTATTATTATTATTATCATTATTATTTGCTATTAACTAGGGTATAATAATAATAATAATAATAATGTTTATTTTCGCCAGAAAAAAAAGACACAATATCTCGTACAAAGAGCTCGACATTACAAATAAATTTACAGAGCTTAATGTTATAAATTATTCAGATTAGAAAACACACACACACACACACACACACACACACACACACACACACATGTAAGGTGAACATTTCTGGCGGGGATCACAAATAGTTCATTCGAACTAGTCTGAATGTGACCCTCAGACACAATGCGAAAAATACTTTTAAAGGTGAACGTCTGTGAAAGATGGTCGAACGGTATAAGAAGTATAACAGCTGTATATGCCGATGGGTAGATTAATTAACAGTAAATGATATCTACATAACATAACAGTGGAATAGCACTGAAAAGAGAAGTTTAGCTGGTAAGTAGCCAGTTCTTCAAGTGATACTTAAATTCATGGCGTTTATTGAGATTCTTGATAAAGTCTGGTATTGAGTTCCAGTGTTTGGTTGCAGCGTACTTGAAGCTATGATGGTTCAAAGAAAGATTAAATTTTGGAGTATAAAAATTGTCACTTGTTGCCTGTCGTGTTGAGTAACTATGAGGTAAAATGTCGAGGTAATAGCTTTGTGTGTGTAAGCTTACCTCACATGATATGTAAAACTAAAGGGTATAGCCACACACAATTTTTTTTAGGCCCTACCTCACATGTTTTATAAAGCTGTAGGCCTGGGTATAGCCTTGTGTATATAGAAGAATTAGGCTGCACATTTTGTTAAAACTATTATCTACTAAAGGCCCACTTCGGATTTGGATTGAAATTTAGGAGTGAAAACAGTTGCAAACAAAGTTTAAAACAACCACATGTATATCTACAGCAGACAATTTACTCAAAAATGTAAAGTCATGTAAGAATCCAGCCAGACGTGCATACAATATTTGTACATCCAACACACAAAGATGTCTCTCAATGTTATAACATCACAAAAATGAATCTTTGCCCATGTCAAGTTCTTTCACTGGAGAAGTCTCTTTTGTGTGTGTATGCAAATGCTACAAAACAAGTTAAAGGCCAGTGAATCAATATAGAATCATTCTTTTGCTCTGGACCACACAAGTTTTGCCACACGTGGCACACAACTGTTATTCACACCAAAATGTCAATCCTAATCTCAAGTTGCCCTTTCGTACGGAGTATTTTTTTTTTAAATTAAAGATTAAACTAGTCTGAACAGGTTCTACAAATGTACACCATGCAGTACATGTACTTCTTAATGGATACACCCGTTCATTCACATTAGTTGTCGAGTATTGAGCCCAGTCCTCACAATTTTTCTGACCTTTGTGCATACATGTATTATTGGTACGAGGACTGCGGTTTTGAAAAAGAGGAAACTTAGCTATGGAACAACACAGATTTCCTCAGCTACTTGGGTATCTTCCAGTTTCAACACAAGGGCACTATGGTGCTGTTCAGCGGCAATAATCTCAGCACAGTACTCCTGAATCTATTTGGACCAGTAGAGTTTTACTGTCATCTATTATAATATAAGAGAAAATAATGGGGAAATAAAACTCACAGTTATTCCAGCTCTCTCAAGGTACTCTACGAACTCTGGTAAACTTTTTTCATTGAGGCGTCCTCTTTCTTTGCGGATCTTTTCAAGGACAGCAGCATTGGTTTGTAAGGTATTTAAAACACGAACAGATTCCTGTGAGAAAAGAACAGAAATGAGGATATCCATAATATACAGAGCTCAAATTAAATTCCAATAATAGACTTTCTGGTTCCAAGATAAAATGTAAGGGTGAACATCACATGAGTGTGGTTATATTTTAGTTTATTTTGTCTTTGAAATAACCATGGAGGTATAAGGGGAGATACCTCCATGACAACAATGAACAATGGAACGTCAACATATGTTATCTATAGACAAAAGACAATGTGGCAGCCATGATGAATGAAATACCTCCAACTTGTAAGTGCCAGGGATGGTTAGGTAACATACATTCCATAGCATATGCAGAATCCCTTCTGTGTACAGTATATGGTATATCATATGCAACTCTATTATATGGAATGCATGTAGTACACTGCAGTACACCTTCAAACTGGTAAGTGGTCCAGTGTATAGTCAGTCACTATTCCATACAGCTAACTTGCTATTTTGTGATGGACTATACATGTACCACATGACAAAGAACTTGATAGTAACTAGCTAGCGTTATTGATTGATTGATTGATTGATTAATTGATTGGATTGTAGGTGAACACGACATGACTTCTACTGTTAAGATCTTTATTTCAATGTTTCTGCTTCACACAGGCCACCTTCATCAGGATACTTTAATTGATTGATTGATTGATTGATTTTTTATTTCTTGACAATTGCTTAGGGTAATGTGTTCCAGGAGCAGTGAAAGTCTTTAGTCATTGCAGGATACATGTATATCATACACACATTGTACATTCTCACTATAGTGTGATTTATTTAATTTTATTTACATTATGATTAACATTATAACAAAAAGAATTACATAACAGTAACATATTGCTAGGGCAAAGTATGTCATGTCAGGGTGTCCTCTAGTCTTGCTGCTAGACGTTCGGGCTTTCTTTCGATGCTATAACTCTAAGCGAACGAAGTTCGCATGTGAGGGCCTGCCCGAACAGTCTAGCGAATGTCATTTTCAGACCGGACATTCCATTGAGATTACATTGAGCGGTGGGTTGGGCCATCTATGCATATATATACTTTAATATATTCAATAACCTATGACCTCGGGGAATTTCTTCATGCTAGTGTTGACAAACACATTTACGTCATTACTATGGCTTATCGGTTTATGGTAATTGTGAGTTTGATGAGTGTGTAGACGTTGTCATTCACACATTTCAGTTAACGCATTGGTGGTTATTTATACAAGCCCCTCCTTAAGATGAATATGCATGAAAATTTAGCTATTGTCCTTTGTTTGTGCTTGTTGCTAATACAGTTCTCTGATTGGCAGTTATTTATATCCTGATGACATTCGCTAGACCTCGGATGTTCCATCCTCGATAGCGTTGTTCGGTGGTGTGTCGTATTTTATCGGAAGAACATCCGAGGGCTAGCTGATAGACTAGGTGTCCTCATGTATTGGCCAACACATGACAGAGATCAAGACAATGAGGCTGGAGGCACACCACATATCTTACAGTCTAGATAAGGAACCAATAAATATTTTAAGAAGTTCCGAAGATAGTACAAATTAGCTATTAGGTATGATTGAATAACACCAAAATGAAACTCAGGAATTATGCTGTCACTCTAATCCGTCTGCAAGTATGATTGGGGAAGGGCTTAAAGGGATTAAGCTGAGTTTATACATTGTAATAGTCAGTTTCTTATGCACATTAAAAGTTGCCTATATAGTATTCTACCAACTAAAGTAGAGTTAACCACTTACTATTGGCTAGAAGTCAAACCTGTATTTATATCAATACTACATACATTTGTGTCAATGACATAATATATTATATGTGTACTAAAAATATAACATGTCAAGGAATCCAATATTAGGTCTTCTACTGTGCTAACATTAAGTGATGTTTTTTAATACCATTGGAGGCATGCATCAGCATTAAAGATACAAAATGTATACTACATGTAGGATGGTGTCAATCTAGGTTTAACGACAGTATGTACACTTTTGGTAAAAATAATTACAAACTGCACTTGTGGCCCTTTACAGTGCAGAGTTACTAGTACATGTAATATGTACCCGGTACATCAGTGTACCGGGGTAGTTTGACAACTGGCGTGATTTGAAAATCTCCTGCACAAATTGTATTACAGTTACTCCACAATCTTGTTTCACCATCTACATTTTTGTAAATGGTAGAATAACACTGCACTGTTACTCAATCACACCTATTTTTCATCAGATTTTATCTGCACTACATTAGTCAATCTTAGGCAAGTACAATTTTGGTACATAAAGTTCATACTTCAAATAATACAGTGCAATAGAAGTTAGCTCATTTTCCAAGCCTCCATGGAAATACTCTGGAAGGACTGCTTGGCAATAGGAAGAAGACAGCTGGGTGTTTTTCATGGTTTACTTTCTCATACATACCTTTGAGGGTGATCTGAAAGTTTGCTTCTGTAGAGTTTGAGAATTTCAATCATTTAGTAATAAATCAAAATAACAAATAAACTTCAAACAATTCTGACAGTGTATCCTTATTCCCATTTTAAACAAATTACACACTTAACCAGACAATACTGCACAAACTATCAAAATGAACCTGGTAAACACCAGCCATGACCATGAATGTGAATATATATCTATATGTACTACACACTTGGAATAACCACGGTAGGAGTGGATCAGTTATCTGTATTACAAAACTACTTCATGTCAGAAGTATGCCTATATTATATATTACCCCTTACTTGATTTTAAAATGCAACTGTTATGGTGCAATGGTGCCACTAAACTGCAGACAAATCAGTTCTCCCCCCCCCCCCCCACACACACACATTGTATGAAGAATCGGGGTTTTGCTGGCACTAGTAAAAAGTACCAAATGTAGAAGATAAAATCTGAATTCCATAGAATATTTATAAAGCTTCCTCTTCACAAATGCAAATTGTATTTAGAATTTTCCTCTTTGTGTGTTATCCATATTCTCATTCTAATTGAATTCTTATGTATACAAAATATTTTTATTGTACAATGTACGTCTACCCATTTTAAGCTTGGTGGCATTTCTTTATTGCCCCTGGCCAATACTATGATTTACTACGATTTTCTTTTTTCAAGATGGCAGCATCCATCAGTCATGTAATAAGTGAGTGTGAGTGCTTTCACCATTTGTTTTAGGTATAAGGTAAGCTTTCTGATTGGTCAGGAAATTGCAAGATAACAACGTTTTTATGGCTATTCAAGGGCGTAGTACATACATGAAAATCAGGTGAGTGGCTTGAAGAGTTCAGAATGAAAGGAAACAATTCATGATCAAGATATATGGTGGTTGATACCAAAGGGCCACTCTTCTGATTGACCAGAACTTAAAAACTGTAAAACATAACATTGCCTTTAAACTTCTCATCAAATAATTCATTCAACAACGTTATTCAAAATAGTATAATGTTCAATCATACATTGTAAGTCTGACTGGACTAATTATACACAAGATACATGTAGTTCATCTCACAAATGTAGTAGTGAACTATCATTACTTCTGCTGCAGTATAAATGACTTGCTCAAGATAGAACATTATACACTCTGTATATCAGTTTCATCTTAGTGGTGAAGTCTTATAATTTCTGCAGGGAGAAGATAGAACACATACACTTTATATGTCAGTTCCATCTTCGCGAAGTCTTAGGATTTCTGCTATAGTAGGAAACACGAAGTGTAATGAAAATTGAAGGATTTTGACAAGTGCAAGTTAATGATATCTTTCAGGAAGTGTGCAAAATAGAAAACCCCATAACAATGTTCTTCAATTTTTTCATTTAACAGTATGAACTTAACATCCCAGACACATGCATGAACATGAAATTTATGGTAGAAGTTATCTAGAACTGCATTGCCCAGTTATCCATTACCAACAAAAAAAAAACAGCGGTTCCGACACAAAACAACAGAAAGCGGAAAAATATACAAATAGCTCATGACTGGTTCAAAAGCAAGGAAGTGGGAGATGGTAGCATTTTTGTTGGTGATCGATACCTGGGCAAGGAGAAATTTGTAAAAATTGTGATGAAAGTTTTTTTTCATTTCACCTGACTGGGTTGATTATTCAATTCCGAACTGCTTCTGAGATCTTTGGTCTTCGACTTCATTGCACCTTCCTTGAATAAGAATACATAGACAGTGTAGCAGACAGTTAAAAGTTAGAATGAGTTTGTTCAAGAAAGCAAGCTTTAGTAGAAAAACAACACAACAATATATAATGGGTTGTCGGTGGCCGAGTGGTTAAACCACTTGCCTCTTACCACTGCGGTCGGGGTTCGGCCCCCATTCAGGGTTCAATTAAATTTACTACACTGTAAGTAAGAAGAGTGTCGTTCAGTTTGACTCTACCGAACAACACAGGTTTTTTACAAAATTTAACAACTTGACAGTGACATGGGTGAGAAACTGGTAAATGTTGCATATATATTATGATTTGGGTGGGAAACCTTGAATAAAATTCCCTGGGAAACTTTGATAGATTTACCTACTGTAAAACTGCCTTCAACAAAAATACTATAAGTACAATAATATTGTTACAATCAGCAAGTATGTGAATATCTAGATTTTTGTACATGAACACCACTGGCTGTCCGTTTCATTTATTTTGTTAGGGATTCCCACAAAAATTATGATGATAGAGAAGTGGAAATGCAGTGTTTTTGTTAAAGGGGAATGCCACTCAGAGAAATTGGGGTATTTTAATAAACTTTGAGCTCTGGACCATCATGTCATGATTTTACTAGGGAAACACTAGATTGAAGTTGTGCCGCATTTGCAATGCATGATTTTTGGAATTTTGCTGTGGTCCACATTGTCTTTTCAGAGTCAGCAGAAATGCGTACACAATAGTTTATAATGAATATTCATGGTGTTTTAACTGAAGATAATTATCACTTTGGAGTCATGAATATTCATGATTTCTAATAAAGACAAAATTCCGTGCTGTGAGTCAAAATGATAAAAGTACTAGTATAATAACTATGAATGAAAATTTGTACTGGCAGAGGCAAAAAGTTTTGAAGTCAAATTCGAAAATTTACTGACATTATTTTGGCATCATAAGTTACTCCCGACAATGCTGACGAGAAGTCAGAGAACATTTTGGGATTACTTCCAATTAGTAATTGACTCCAAAGTTTACATTTGTAATTATGAAGACAGGGTCTGACAGAGAACATTCATTCTTGTAATAACAAAGAAAATTTTCTTGTGAGTAACCATATAATACAGGAACATCAAATGTTGGTGTGTCACAAGAAAATATGGTTGTGTGCCATCAATTGCATATCAAATTGGTTTAACAACACTAGCTACCACAGAAATACAGTATGTGAAAAACACTTCAAGCACTGTATTATAGGTCGACATGATTGTAGAATGCTAATATCATCTTTACAAATGTTACATTAACCCTACGGTACTACACAGGCATGGGAGAGCAAAGTCCATATCTCTTCAAATGGCACAGAAATGAGTTCACAAGCTTTTGGGGGGAACCTGGGAGAAAATACTTTAAATGTGGAAATTCCCATTAAACTATTCTAGTATTAAATTTATGTACACTTATAACGTTATTAATCTCCTTGCACAGTTTTAATGGTATTTAAAATCGTTTCCTGGAATTGTACAGTTAGTCTCATTTCTCAATATTTTGGTATAAATTAAGTATGCCATCAAATCATTTAGCCGGCATATCAGGTTTGAGTTGGGCCAACAATAATAAATGATACTTATGTTATGTACAATTTGTTACAAAACAGTTATTGTCCACATAGTCTGTTTTTGTCACTGACATTTACAATTGTCATTTTACTATATTTTTAGTTATCAGCAAAGTTTTAGTTTGTCTTGTATGTTTTTTTTTTTTTAAAGAAATGTAACATTTATAATTAGATAAAGATCACAAAATTTGGGAACAAACCAGATTATTATTTATTAATATCTATGCAGATTCAGTAAGTAGAATGTATTTGTACAAAAACATACTTTGTAATATGCACCAAAAAATCCAACACCCCCCCCCCACCTCATTTTATGCACCTTTAAAGACCCTAGACAGCTTAAATCTCTAGTAACAAAAATAATAAAAATAATTCTTAGTTACCATGGCAATAACCACAATTATGGCAAGGACCTCCAGTACATGTACTACCACAAACCACTAAGTCTGTACATTTGACCCACTTCTGGTGACATTTGTGTGATGTACATAGACCTGCTTACCAACTCTTCTATGGAATGAAAGAATCTTCCGCTACCACATTATGTAATCTTTGGAGACACTATCTACATACACAGATTGAGTATACTGAGGTACAAACAAACTTCTAAAAACCCTGATGACAATTTTACATATCAGGTATCAAAACCATGGTATTTAACTAAGAACAATAGATAAGTTTTGGCTTGTGACTTTTGACCTTTGTCCTTGAAATAAAGAAATGTCAAACCTCTGATGTTTAGCATTTGTGGCTATATTGGGAATGTGAGAGACTCACTGTCAATATGTTACAAACCATACACAGGTGTGTCAATAAGTTTTTGTTTTTTTAACATGGCAGCCTGTGAAGACACAAACAATATAAGCTCTCGTCTCTATAACAATATTGCATTTCAATGATAAAACATCATTGTATGTGTAATTCCATAGCCATGTCACATAAGGATAGATTTAAACTATCGTCTGGTGTTGGATTTATCATATCCCTCTATCAGCTACCTAATAACTGTTATGTGTTCTACTGCATGTACTCATTTCCATCAACAATACATTTGTATAAAGTTGTGATAAAGTAGAGGGCTTTTGAACAATGTGTATTGTATTCCATACAAGTATGGTCAACAAGTAAGTTAAACTGTGGACCATTCCATAGGTTGAAAACATGTTTAGGGTCGGCAGTGAAAAACTACACATGTAGGTGGGGTCAGGTAACCGGAACCAAACAATTTTTTTTTAGGCCTCACTGCTGGTCTTTCTAAATACTGTCAGGTACATTGTATGGTTTATCATTTATTAGAGAAATAACAAGTAAAATTCTATTATCATTATTTCCCTAATATCATTGTCTCCACATGTACAATATAGGAACAATAATGCAGGAAGTGAATACGTACAAAATAAAGATATTTTAAATTTTTCCTAATCAGCTATTGTCAAGAGAACATGCATGTACCTGCTAATTGGTATTTGCACTGCAATGCATATGAGCAGAGAATTTTCTAACGCGTGGGTGCCAGAGAGGGTACTCAGGGTTTTTACATCCATGCTTGCAACTAATATTCTACACCACTTTTACTTTCACTTCAGCAATGAAAGTACTGCGACAACAAGAGTATACACAAAGTATACTGCAAGCACTTGTGCAATACACCAAGTATCTTATATTAGTACTTACACATTATTGGCTTGTTATTACAATATACCAATTATTTCATATTTGGTGTCACTCAGGGCTCAAAATTAACAATAGTCCCAAATCCACAGACTACTAATTCTTGTCATGGGGCTACCATAATTTACAGCTGGTAGCCAACTCAGGCTACCACTGATTGTGATGACTTAAGGTTGGAAGATTTATGGACATGAAATTATTTTAATAACAGTGTAACATACACGTATTTCCAATAGAGGAACTCTGTTTTCAGTTCAGGAATATGGGACTTACAGGTCACAATCCTTGGACTACCACTTTCTGAAATTGGTAGCCCACTAGGACTACCAAAGAAAAAAGTTAATTTCAAGCCCTTGTCACTTGATATATTCATAAACCCTACACGTATGGCATAACACATATGATTATGGACAAAATCAAGAATTGAAATTGTCTCTCTTGTAGATACACAGGTACAATTTGTGGTCTCTGTGTACAGTAAAATGGAAACAGTTTCATTTCCTGCAGGCATGCAATGACAGTGACAGTCCTTGTTCAATAGTGCACCATGGGAAACTGAGACTGGCAATCCATCATGGGTTTCTCAAGGTAAACCCAATTACAGATAAGATTATGTATCTGTCTTGCAAATCATCAGAATGTCAATTAGTACATAATCACAGAACAACATTGAAATTAAGTGAATGTTATGAGCTTCATAACACAGAGACCAATTGTTGTATGAGTGCACTTGGACATCACATGACCTGTTATTGACCCATAAAAACTCCACTGATTATTTTCTAAGGTCAATATTTGGGAATGGCCTGACATTGACCTAATGAAAACCCTAAGGGTTAATTTCAGGTCAATGTCAAGCCTTTATCCTTCACAAGACACATTTTTATTGAAATGAAAAACTTACTTGATCAATGATCAAATACATTGTTTTTGGAAATTGATATAGATGGTCACTGACCAATCACGATAATTACCATTCCATGTATTCGTAAAAAAAAGATAAGTCATCAGAGATGCCTTTGAGAGGGAGGATACAATAGAACAAAAACTCCTCAGAGTCAGTGAGCTTGCATTCAAATCTAAAATTCCCTTATTCCACTTAACATGTCCATAATTGGGTTGTTTTAATTATGGAGGTACACAGGGAGATAACTCCATAATTTTGATCGACTAAACAGTACTCCAACAGAAAACAGTAACTATAGCAACAAGCTGATGTAAAATCTGCAGAGAAACCTACATTGTACCATGCATGGTGTGCTGCCATACATGAAGTTGACTAAATGTGTATTGAACTCAAAACACTGTGATATACATCACAATATTAAAACTCAAAGTACTATGTTACATCCTAATGATATACAGTCACTACATACTTCCCGTCAGATAGATGGTTGCTGGTGACAGAGAAAGCCATGCTAGTTCAGTTACATAATATAAGCTAGATTAACATAGCCCATTCTCTGTATGCACATACCAATCAGGACAGTAGCAAAATGTGTGAACGGAAGTATTTTCTCTTTCACGTGAAAATCATGCCTCGACAGTTATACAAAACAACAATACAATCACACCCGAAGGAGAGTGGTCACGTCACTTCCACTGCGAATGTTCTTTGTTGACCACGCGGTGAATATTATCGTGTATGTTTATATAATACGTACTAACCATTTCTTCGGAGTCGGCAAATCCACTGTTGCCACAGCAAGTGCTGTTACACGCCTACATCGAGTAGAACTCTGCCCCGTGTGGTACAAAGTTCACATTTAGAGACATGAACTCTAAATTTATTCAAGGGCATACACCATGTCAAAAAAATCAAAAGCATCGGTACTTACTTCATAATTGACCTTAGAAACAGTGTCCCCGGCCATCACGGGAGCAGCGATGGTATGTTGCTTTGCTGTTCCCGGTGTCAGACAGGTTGATGAATTTGAAGCCCCTAATGTCTCCGTACACTGAGATACTATAGTCCTATTTCTCATTATACGCCCTAAAACTTTCAGCATCACAGTGGATTTTGTACTGACCAGATCATTCAATGTTAAATTTTAGAAATGTTCAACCAGCTGACAGGTTTATCTTCCATTTGAGATACCGGCGATAAGATCATGTGGTGGGCAAATAGTCACACCGCGCGAAAACCTGCGCAACAGGAAGTGACTTTTGTCCTATATTTGCGCATTCATCGTTCCAAGCTGTAATATTTTACTTGAATCATTTGCATAGAACACTATAAGAAATCATTTATACGAATTTAAATAATAAAAAAGAAAAGTAATAATATTTTTTTAGTATGCAACATGATCCTATTTAGTGTGTATATTACATCCAGTTATACATCTTCGTTCGTAAGTATTCGAACGTGGACAAGCTTGAATAAACCAACACGCATGCGCTAAAGTAAGAAAATGGCGACCTTCTTGGAGAGAAAGTTGAACAGTCTCGAAGCTCGATTAAAAGCCGAAAATGAAGCGAAAAGACGTGATCGTCCGACAATAGATTTTACACTGGACAGTCCAAGAGAACATAAGCCAAAACCAGGTGAATTTTCGTTGCTCTAAGATGAATAGAATTGAAATAATCGTATATATTTTCGTTCGAAGCCCTTTGTTTTTTTCTTTGAATATTCAGTCGATTAACGTTGTAAATTATATAGCTTCCTAGCTCAGTCTTTCATTTATTGTCCAATACTATTTTGTCTTAATGCTGGTCAAGTTTCATGATTTACGAGAAATGGCCACGCAATTAACTCAAGAAAGCTAACCGTCTGTACGAATCACGATCGGGGCATAATCTGTTATGCTTCGATAAATAACATGAATAACCCCCAATGTTTTGAATATCAGATCTATAAATAGACCGGGGTTCCCCATTTAAATCCGACTTTTTTTAAGCGAAAGATGGCTCGTCAACACAGTCTGTCCCCTGTTCCTCGTGCTCTGCTCCAACCGCTGTCGTTTACCCTGCCGAAACTTCATGGAAAGTATCAAATTCAGTTGCTGTTGTGACATAATACATGTAGTGCTAGATTTGTAGTATTACTGTAGTAGTGGTACATACATGATGTCGGACAAAACGCATGTAACGATTAATTCATTATTGCTGTGATAATCATTTCACCATTTCTATTTTTCTGTTCACTATTGTACTGCTCTTTATTCATCACGAAAATAGATTTGATGGCGATTCACAAATTGACAACTTTCAAGGTCAAGCTTCATACATGTAATTATGTACATTGTGCAATAATCAACATTTATTCATATTTAGCTTTGCCATCTTAATCATTTTAGCTTGTGAATGTACACTGTTTTTTTGCATTGTTCAGGTGTAATTTCATATGTGAGGAGGAAGTGGTATACCTGAGTCAGTGAATGTACTGGTCTGCATTTTATCCAAGATGATTTTAAATTTTATCAATCTATTTCATACAATTGCACTGCTGTGACATGACTATATCCATTTTGGTGGTTTTATATTTAAGCATTACATTGTATATATTTGGCCACAGAGCTTTTTCACTTTTAGATTGCTTCATACAGGCTATACATAACATTTGAAGTAAAAGTCAACAAATAAACTCCTTCCCATTTTGGATACTTTTTTCCTGCATAGCAATATTTGAATCCTGTAAGGCACTTATATAATCATGTATGGCAATATTTGAATCTTGTATGGCAATATTATAATCCTGTATGGCAACATTATAATGATGTATAGCAATATTATAATCCTGTAAACCAAAATTATAATCCTGTATGGCAATATTATAATCCTGTATGGCAATAACATAATCATATATGGCAATAATATAATGTATGGCAACAATATAATCATGTATGGCAATATTATAATCTTGTATGGCAATAATATAATCATGTATATCAATATTTGTATCCTGTATTGCAATAATATAATCATGTATGGCAACAATATAATCATGTATGGCAATAATATAATCATGTATGGCAATATTATAATC
The DNA here is from genome assembly GCF_964340395.1 of Glandiceps talaboti. Taxonomy (NCBI): domain Eukaryota; kingdom Metazoa; phylum Hemichordata; class Enteropneusta; family Spengelidae; genus Glandiceps; species Glandiceps talaboti. The sequence continues at coordinate 19,642,634 of NC_135558.1, read as the reverse complement.
AATGTATGGCAATATTATAATCATGTATGGCAATATTATAATCTTGTATGGCAATAATATAATCATGCATGGCAATATTATAATCATGTATGGCAATAATATAATCATGCATGGCAATATTATAATCTTGTATGGCAATAATATAATCATGCATGGCAATATTATAATCATGTATGGCAATAATAGAATCCTGTATGGCAATAATATAATCATGCATGGCAATATTATAATCATGCATGGCAATATTATAATCATGTATGGCAATATTAGAATCCTGTATTGCAGTATTGTAATCTTGTATTGCAATATTAGAATCATGTATGGCAATTTGTATAGTCTTGTATGCCAATATTAGATTCTCGATTCCTGAATGGCAATATTAGAATCCCTGTACATGTATGGCAAATCCTATATTAGAAGCTTTTATAACATAGCAAAGTAACTTTTATGTCATTCCAAATGTTTATCGAGGAAATATGCCAACAGCTGTTTACACCTGTCAATATAATTTCCTTTCTAAATGAAATTTATACAGTAAACATCCTGACAAACTTAGGAAGTCTGTAGTTTTACAACTCAATCTGAAATTGCATCATTGTGTTTTAAATTCTTGATAATGTGAAGTTAATGCAAACTTTAAATAAATGATAGACTCTTCAAGACTCAAAGTTAAGATTGTGTTTTGATAAAGTATTCATTTAGCTGGTAATGCAATGTTACATTGGACTGGTGGGTTATCCTCATGTATGTCGAGTAGATATCTAAAGTGTCTGGAGTCTGAGAGGATTATTCTGACTGAAGCCATACAAGTTCATGTGTTATGTATTTATGTATTTATTTATTTATCTAGAATACTGTTGTGTAATTTTCAGAATGATGTAATAAGAATGACATGTTACCACAATGATACGTAATATTCATCTTACCTTGTCTATAGACCCTTTCAAGGTTTCTCCCCAGGAATTTACAGCGTACCAGGTCCCACTCTATGATTTCATGTAAACAATTGATTTTCTACTAGTATACAAATGCTCATCAGCTCCATCATTGTGCTCTGGGGAGAACACTGCTTTCTATAATACTAACCTAAGTCTTGTAGCTTTTGTTGAGTGACACTAATGTCAAATTAATGTATTTGTTATTTGATGTCACAGGTTTAGATTTATCAGGTAATGGGTCAGCAACTTCACAGGGTAGACAGAAAAGGAAAGAGTTTATATTTCCAGGACCATCACCACCATTTCATCAACATAGAACTCTTGACGGGTAGGCACATCACTTTCTGCTTTCCTGATTTTTTTTTCTTGTAGGAGCCTATCAAAAATATCATGAATGTTTTCCCCATTTGTTTTCAGCTAACTACCCCACTCCCTGGTAAGCCAGTTGACCCCCCCCCCCCCCCATCTATGTTAACTCAGATTACAATATTTTTATCTGACTGAGTATTTGGACAATTCTTCAACTTTCTTTAATTCTTCAACCTTTGTATATCTTTATGAAAAGTTATTATGAAAAACTTGGTTTCACTTTCATACCCTGTAAGTGCTATTTCTGAAATGATCTACAGTTGTGGCATAGACCAGAATATATGTACATGCTTTCACTTTCATGTCCAAGAAGTGTCATTCTATTTGGTGATCTACATTTGTAAGATAGACCAGCATACATGTACAAGTTTCACTTTCATACCCTATATCTGTATTTCTATCTGATTATTTACATTTGTAAGATAGACCAGCATATATGTTTCACTTTCATACCCGTTATGTTTATTTCTATCTGATTATTTCCAGTGCTGATATAGACCAGAAATTACAAGAGATTATGAAACAAACGGGAAAACTTACATTTGAAGATAGAGTAAGTTTCAGTCATTACTTTGTGAGGATTATGTGACACTTTGAGACTTTTCAATTATTAGTCTTTTTGGGCAAGTGAAAGTAAGTGTAAAGAGAAAATACTGCAAGCATGATGAGTGTATATACCACTGAGCACCTACACTGGCACTCATGCAGCACGTGGTTATGTTATTATTACAGGTAAATATGATTATCCAAAAAAGCAACTTTATATAAAAGTGATATGGTTCAATCACGAGATTTCATGTACAGGCATTGATTGTATGCTCATTTGCATGTCATTTGCATATGGATGCACAACAACGTTTTCGGTATTGCATTGCCATTGCAAGTAACACTAGTATGCAAGCACAAAGTGTAAGTCATCCAAAGTACGTAATTATATATAATACCATGTACTATGCATATGCACACTGGTGTAAGGAATCTCTGGTACATGTGTAATAATAGTGTGTTGTTATTTATACTTCCTTCTGTAGAAATATGTTGTAAGTTCTACTGATTTACTAGATTTAGGAGAAATTGGCAATGGTACTTGTGGACATGTTGTTAAAATGCTGCATCAAGACTCTGGAAAAGTCATTGCAGTAAAGGTAAGTATTTCAACATTGTAGGAGAGCAAGTGTTGTTCTACTATAGCTCAGCTATTTTAGCTTACCCGTTAACACAGTGGACTTTCCCATCTACTTGATTATTATGGATTTTTTGGTAAACAGTGTTGTGAGAATTTTATGTTTTAAAACCCCTATAGTTATAGGTATACCATTTTGCAGCTAGTTCAAAGACAATCGGAACTTGATTAACAACAGTTTACAGCTAAAATGATGTCGGTTTGTTGTTTCACTAATGGGATATTACGTTTTTGACACATAGACATATTTCAACTCCAGACTAACAATAACAGAGACACAATAAACACAGTAGGATTCTTTGCCCAATCATAAAATAAAATAAAAAAATCTACCTACCCCACCTATTTTAAAATCGAATGTAATCAGAACCACACAAATTTTATGCCTTCTGTATGTTTTTCGTAATAACTATTATATCATGTGTGTTATTATCAATATCCCATTTCAGTTTTGAAAACACCAGAAATATGACTTTGTGTGATGCTTCAATCAATGTCCCTTCCATTTCAGCTTGTCCACAAGCAAAATATTTTAGCATGCATGTACCTAGGCATGAATCTATTTTGATTTATTCTTTTTCCCCCGATTTTCAGCAAATGAGAAGGTCTGGAAATAAAGAAGAAAACAAGAGAATATTAATGGATTTAGATGTAGTATTAAAAAGTCATGATTCTCCATTTATAGTGCAATGTAGAGGAGCCATAATTACACCGGTAAGTTACATAATTTATGAAAATGAATGTTCATGAATTCTGGGTTTATACATTTAGTTACACAAATTTCTACTCACAGCGTCAAAAGAAATGTTGACACACAATCCAAATTTTTGCCAACACCTCATCAGTATCATCAGGGGTGAAATACTTCTGAATTAAAAGTTGATGATGTTGGTGAGATATCAGAAAATTTGGGATTCACTTCGCGTTGGACTCAACGTGGGTATAAGTTTTCATTTGCATGGGCTTCATTTCATGCGGAACTCCACAGGGTATAAGTTTTCATTTGGGATTCACTTTGTGTGGAACTCTACAGGCACAAGGTATAAGTTTACATTTGTAACTAATAACTTGTGGGAGAGAATATGTATATATTATCAATCTTTTTTGCAACAAACAACAATCAGAAAATTCTAAAAAGTGATAACTTGTTGAAATCAGTTTCCGCTCTGTTCAAAAACCTCACACAGCATACTTCCATACTTTTCCTTCATGAATTATCTACATTGTACTGTATTACCATTTACTAGAGTGATGTCTGGATATGCATGGAACTAATGGCAACGTGTGTTGAAAAACTTATGAAAAGACTGCAAGGTCCAGTCCCTGAAAGGATACTAGGAAAAATGACAGTTGCAGTAAGTAAAAAAAATCACCAGTTTAAATTCACAAGAACTACTTCCATGCATTTAGGTTGACCGAACATAAATACAGAATACATATACTGGGGTATATACATTATATATAAATACAGATGTATGTATGGACCACAGTATATATCATATATATAATAATATTATATGAATATGCTTGAGTATAGATATAGTATATACATATAGGTAATACATATTACTAGGGTATATACATGGTATATACATAATTATATAAATGTGTCACCTGCCCTATATGTAAATACAGGTACATACCAGGTATATGCAGGGTATATAAATGTATGGACCCTGAAATATTTTACTGTGTATTATTATGTACCATGGTATATACATGTAGGTAATACATAATACTGGGGTGTATAATACATGGTATGTACAAAATATATGACTGTACAGATATATCCAATTTCCAAAACTGATTGATTGATTTAGTTGTTTTTTTTATTCAATTCTTTGATTATCTTTACAGATTGTGAAGGCGCTTCACTATTTAAAAGAAAGACATGGTGTTATTCACAGAGGTAAGTTATATGTGGCAGGTCAAAGGTCATTTATGTCATTGTGTCAAAGGTCATTTATTTAGACAGTGTCAAAGGTCATTTATTGCATTATGTCAAATGAAAATGTTATTCATTACTTTATCTCAAAGGTTACTTACTTAGATCATTCATTACATAGTGCCAAAGTTTATAGATTACATGTCAAATAGGTGAACCATTTGATTGGCCTACTGGACCATCATGTATGTTCTGGTGGGCTATTGTTCACATGTGCTTACTATATACAAATTTTTTTTTTTTTTTTAATAAATTTTGGCATTCTTTCTGTATTTATTACATGATTTCAAGGATCATTTATGACATTGTGTCAAAGGTTATTTATGATAATTATGTCATATAATATTTATTACATCACATCATGTCAAAGGTCATTTATTACATGTCAAAGGTCATCAAATGATGTAGATAAAGGTATATTACATTTAGTATATAAGTACAAGGGTGGATTGAATTCTTGACTTAGTTTCACACCAAATGTTTTATCAAGTTTTCGTTGCACTAAATAGTCCAGGATCTGTAAAAATCTGTGAACAAACACACACTAAACAAGGACACATGAATTAAAATTGCAAGACAACCTGTGAAATTAAATTACATAAAAATGACCTGTGAAATTACATTACATAAAAATGAAGAGGTAGTGTACATGTAGTGTCTCAAAACACAGATTTATACCTTATGTCGTAAAATGATGCAAATGGCACCATTAATCAATGTAAGTGAATGTCACTAACATTTCTTATCGTAATATGAAATGTGGGTTTCTTTTTTCAGATGTCAAGCCCTCCAATATTTTACTAGATGAGAATGGCACAGTGAAACTTTGTGACTTTGGCATTAGTGGTAGGTTAGTGGACTCTAAGGCAAAGACGAGAAGTGCTGGCTGTGCAGCTTATATGGCGGTAAGTGATCATTTTACAACATATTCATTGTAGTGCAATGTACCATTTGCATATAGTCGTACAGGAAATGACATCATAGGTATATTGGATTTGAAGATGAGATTTGTGACCTCTACCATGCAAGTGATGTCAATTTGCACACTGACAGGAAATGACATCATAGGTATATTGGATTTGAAGATGAGGTTTGTGACCTCTACCATGCAAGTGATGTCAATTTGCATACTGACAGGAAGTGACATCACAGGTATATCGGATTTGAAGATGAGGTTTGTGACTGCTAGAGTGTGAGTGAATTCAATATAATTTTCACATAGTCATACAGGAAATGACAACAGAGGTATTAAGGGATTGAAAGTGAGGCTAGTGACCTCTACTGTGTGGTTGATGTCAATATACAATTTTCATATTTTTTTTTATCAGGAATGCAAATCTGTGTCTATCGGTTTCTGATATATTTGTTCTTCTTTCTGTCTGTCTTCCTTTCAGCCTGAGAGGATAGATCCACCCGATCCAACTCAACCAGGTTATGATATAAGAGCAGATGTTTGGAGTTTAGGAATCTCACTGGTAAGTGTGTTGTCATAGCAACAGGGATACTAATTTGTGAATTTCACTGGAAATCTGTTGTCATAGCAGCATCAGGTACTAGTTTAGGAATCTCACTGGTAAGTCTGTTGTCATAGCAACATGGTTACTAATTTGTATCAATATCATGGGAATATAACTGATAAGTTTATCTTCGCAATGTTGGCATTAGTCTCCAAATATCGCTGGTAAGGTTGTTGTCATAGCAATGTGTGTACTAGTCTCTGAATATCGCTGGTAAGTTTGTTGTCATAGCAACATAAATACTAGTTTCAGAATATCAGTGGTAAGTTTGTGACAGCAATGTGTGTACTAGTTTAGGAAGTCATCATTTTGTTCTCTGAAATAGTTTAACATTGTTATATATATATTATATTTCATTTGTTTTATTTCATTGCAGGTTGAAATGGCCACTGGAGAATTTCCATATAAAAATTGCAAGACAGACTTTGAAGTTTTAACCAAAGTATTACAAGAAGAACCTCCCAGACTACCTAGAGATTTTAAATTCTCAATGGACTTTACATCGTTTGTTTCAGATTGGTAAGTCATTTGATTGTATTGTCATTATTAAAACCAACATTTCAACAAAATAAAGTCTTGGATCTTTAGAATAAATGGTTAATTTGTGTCATTTTTTTGTGTCACAGTTGTGTAACAGTGTTAGACCTGATTATGAGAATACCGACAAATTCATCATTTTCAACCAAACAGCGATAAATCTTTAAATCTGATATCACATCCGGCATTTTTGGCAAAAATATGCAAATTATCCAATTTTTTTTATATTTCGTGGCGTACAAGTAAACTTTCACCTTGGTAGTAAAGTTCAGCTTATTCCCCTCCCCTCCTTCCCCCCTTGTTTTTAAGTTGTTCCTATCTGCTGTACAACAAGTCACAGTCTGAAAAAATTTATATTTAGTCCATAGAGATTATTTTGACATGCCCACAGCCTCTCCACCCCCCCCCCCCCCACCCCCCGAAAAAAAGAAAAGAAAGAAAGAAAAGATTTTGACCATTTGTTTACATTTCTTCTCTCTAGTTTAATAAAAGACTACACTAAGAGGCCCAAATACAAGCAACTTCTGGAACACCACTTCATCAAAAGGTATGAAGTTATGAACGTCAACGTGGGATCGTGGTTTGCTGAAGTTATGGCTGCAACAAACAGTCCCAGGCCACTGTAGTCTCTACTCTCTGTCTCTGTACTCTGAAACGCGTTTCCAGACTTGTAAATATGTTCACAACATGGTGATGACAAAGTGCGCACCAAAAAGACTTATTTCTACAGGGTGACCAAAAATTAGATGTAAAAGTCATACAGTGCTGGCAAGTATAATGTGGTGTTTGCACTGTAGACATATATAAACAAAGAAACTACAGTCGTATGAAGTTGGTTATTGATGTTATTTGTAGCAAGCACCCTGTTTCTTTTGTCTTTGATGTTAACCACACAGTCTTACATGAGCTTGTAACTTTCACCCCGTAGATAAATATTAATGATTGATGCCAGCACTCCTTTTTGTTTATGACTTTATCATTTCAGTTCATGAAACCATGAACTGTTACATGATAAATTATTGCTGTACATGTAAAGCACTAGATGTGATATGTATATGTCACTGCCAAGTTTGTGATATCTCATTAATTATCTCTATGTGTTGAACTTATTTCCTGATGGAGTGCTGTGTGGCCAACATTACATCCACAGTGAAGTCAATTTCTACAGTCACTGCATTTGCGGTTCCGTATACTTGACAGTCACACTATAGAATTGCACCAAATCTGGAATTGCAGCAATTCCGTTGTGTGGCCATCATGTATACGAAACCTAAAAATGCCACCCTTTCATGCAGTGAATCAATGTAGTTATTTTAACTGTGATGGTTTCTGTGTTTATGTAGACATAAAATTAGATTACAATAATTTACATCTACAAAGCAACCACCATGCTATCCTTGCCAGTGCTGTATGTTTTCAGAATTCAGAGAAAGTTTTTGACACCCTGTAGCTACCTACACACTGTAAATTAGATTGCAATGATCTCGGTCTTTAGTTTACATTATATAGCCTCTCTGAAATCATTTGTAGTCAAGATCATAGTGTTATTGTACGTAACTCTGGTATTTGAGTCTTCAGTTTTCTAAGAATGACACAAACTAAAACTATTGTCGCAATATGTTGATACAACTGTGATAAGCGATTGAATGGATGTTCATTGGAACGCTATCACCCACTTGTGTAACCCTGCCAAATGGAAGAACAGTATATTTAGTTTGCCTCTAAAGAAAACTGAAGGTTCGATTACCAGCGTTGTATTGTAACTGTCAAATGACAAGTCTTACCAGATTTATTTGCCTCCAAATCACCAAGAATTACTCAGAAGTTTACTTTCTCACAATTTTAAAATTATAAGAATGTTGTGAACTTCTTCCATACCTCAAAGAATTCTTGAAAAATTCAGGCTGCAGTGCAGCACGAGAATGTTAAAAAAGCAACAGTTATTGGCCGAGAAAACAGAGAACCTGATAACAGTGGTTGTTTTCAACCAATCAGCAGCTTTCACATGAAAACTAGGTATGGTACCGATGAATGAACAATTCTAAAAAGTGTCGTCTGTCAGACAGAAGTGATAAAATGATGTGTGAAATTATGAAAATTGATAAAATGATGAACTTGAAGTAAGAAAAAATTACCTCAGTCTGAGATTTCATTGTGTGACAAAGTAATATCTGGTGAAGACCTTGTGCCACTCTAACATTGTTCAACTTACTCTCAGTCATGTCAAAGGTTGATCATGTCAAATGTGTTACTAACACTATAATACAATTCCTTATGGATGCATAGTATCTGTTGCTGTATATTAGCAAATATTAGTCTTGTTGTACATTGGAATTAGAAACTTAAAATTTGTAGTACTATAATCGATGTCTGTGACTATTTGGTGGTGTTTTCCCCACCCCACTACTGCTACCAAAGTCTGTCAACTTGCCAAAGTAGCATGTATCTTTCTCCCTCTGTGTCTGTCTGTGTGTATATGTGTACATATGTGTGCATAAGTGTGTGTCTGTCTGTCTGTATGTATGTATGTATGTATGTATGTCTGTGTCTGTCTGTCTGTATGTATGTGTGTGTATATTTGTGTACCACATGTCTGTCTGTCTGTCGGTGTGTATGTATATGTATGGATGTATGTATGTATGCATGTACATGTGTATGTGTACATTTTGTATGTATGTATGTATATGTATGTATTTGTATGTATGTGTGTATGTATGTATGTACATGTGTGTGTATGTATGTATGTATGTATGTGTGTGTGTGTGTGTGTGTTCCTACATGATTCAGTTGCTCTGTGGACATTTCATACTAGTATAAATATACATAGAGCAAGTGAAGTTTCAGAACAGGGAAAGTCAGTTTCTTCTAAGTGGTGATTTTAACACCAGATCAAGAAATGTTGTTTGGCAAGTCGATATGATTTTACTGTATACTACTGAAATCTAGCCTGTCTCCATGCATTGTCCCAAATAGTGTGTTTGCTTTTCTGTATATAGACTAAAAGCTCGGCCGCTGAGGGCGCTCTTCTCCCTAGCCACAAACAGGGGGAAGAGATTGTAAGGACGCCCTCAACGGCATTTTACAGTCTAATCCTTGTGAAGAAGACGACAAACTCGAGCCAATACCTGTAGATAGGCTATAACTGTTCAAGAATCTTACACTGCATCCCCCCTCTGATTACAGAATGGTTCATTCTTACTTATGTAGTACAGGACAGTCCATTTTATAACGGGTGGATTGAGTTGAGTGTTTGTAAAATATGACCATAAAGCACTTAGGTGTTTAGATCAAGTTGCCACATCAGTTGGTGATAATTGTGTGTTTGAATTCATTGGAATTTTATCCCAAAACTATGTAATTCCATGGTTAATGTTTGTCATCTAAATTTGACACAAGTGAAATGTGCAATCACAAATTTTTCACTGAAAAAGTTAGAATATGGAATGTAGTCTTAGGTAGTACAAACCAAATTTGATCAAGCCATTCACCATGTTGTACCAATAGTATGGCAGTCATTTCATCTGATCAAGCCATTCGCCATGTTGTACCAATATTATGGCAGTCATTTCATCTGATCAAGCCATTCACCATGTTGTACCAATAGTATGGCAGTCATTTCATCTGATCAAGCCATTCACCATGTTGTACCAATAGTATGGCAGTCATTTCATCTGATCAAGCCATTCGCCATGTTGTACCAATATTATGGCAGTCATTTCATCTGATCAAGCCATTCACCATGTTGTACCAATAGTATGGCAGTCATTTCATCTGATCAAGCCATTCACCATGTTGTACCAATAGTATGGCAGTCATTTCATCTGATCAAGCCATTCACCATGTTGTACCAATATTATGGCAGTCATTTCATCTGATCAAGCCATTCACCATGTTGTACCAATAGTATGGCAGTCATTTCATCTGATCAAGCCATTCACCATGTTGTACCAATAGTATGGCAGTCATTTCATCTGATCAAGCCATTCACCATGTTGTACCAATAGTATGGCAGTCATTTCATCTGATCAAGCCATTCACCATGTTGTACCAATAGTATGGCAGTCATTTCATCTGATCAAGCCATTCGCCATGTTGTACCAATATTATGGCAGTCATTTCATCTGATCAAGCCATTCACCATGTTGTACCAATAGTATGGCAGTCATTTCATCTGATCAAGCCATTCGCCATGTTGTACCAATAGTGTGGCAGTCATTTCATCTGATCAAACCATTCATCATATTGTACCAATAGTATGGCTTTCATTTCATCTGATCAAGTCATTCATCATGTTGTATCCTATAGTAAAGCAGTCATTTCATCTCATCAATCCATTCATCACATTCTACCTTTTGTATAGTACAGGAGTCTTTTCATCTCAATCCATTCATCATATTGTACCTATAGTAGGGCATTCATTTTATCTAATCACACCATTCACCATATTTTACCTATAGTATGACAATCATTTCATCTGATCAAGCCATTCAACACATTGTAACCAAGTGTGTGAATCAATGTTACAAATGGATCTGTATGCCATTCATTGTATTGGACCAAGCCATTCACCATATTGTACCCAGTAATGTATTTTCCATGAAATCTTGAATGGATGTCGTCAGTTTTGACAAGGAATTATGTGAATGTAAATAAATGTGTATTTGTCAAATGTCTCTGGCTTGTCTTCTTGTACATCTGTAATACAAAAAACCAACATGTAACGAACAGGCAAAATTTAGTTTCTTGCTTTAAGTTTGTTGAAGTAATTTATATTATGTATAAAACCGTCAAAATATCCTGCTATGAGTTAATGATGTAACATTTCCAGGGTTGGACATTTTCCTGTTTCTCATAAATTGAACAGAAATCTAGACATCCCTTATTCTCGGTAGTTTTAAATACTGCAAATATGAATCCCAAATTGTACAAACACCGCAAGGTATGCAACATAACACATTCAGATAATAATAACATTAGAATAACTTGGTCCTAGAAAACCCGTAAAAGATCAACCCAGATCTGTGCAGTTAGTGAACTTGGGATTAGCAGTTCCAACTATGTAGATTCAAAAAGAATCAGACACAATAGATTCTGCTTGTTTTGTTAAAAACGAGTGTTGTCTTGGTGATACTTGTTTAGTGTTTGTACTTGATAAAATACCAGACTATCTGAAAACTTATGTTACTATTGACGTACCATTAGGTGGCTGGTGTCAGAAATCAACATTGAAAGGCTGACATCATCACATGGTCAGTTTGACACTTTTTAGAGCATAATGACATTTACTTTGATTGGCTGCAACCCACTCTGGTTGGCTTGTAGAGGATATTGGGTAGATAGGGTCGAACAGTCTACACATGCAACTACCCAGGCACCTTTGGACTGATTTATGCACGTTCTATTGCATTAGCAAGTAAATGCGATTCACAGGGTCAGAACTGATAAGGTAAGTTTATCACTTATCAAATATCTCGTTGTTTTCATTTAAACGCTGTACGTTTGCCCAGTAAGCACACACCATACTGGATGGTCAGTCTTGACCTCTTTTCTGGGTTCATGTGTCTGGTGTTGAGTATTTTACGGTCGAAGGGAATGTACTCTATCGACAGTGTCCCTTTTAGACCATAGTTACAGGTGTGTGAATCTGCCATCAAAATACTTGTTTGTCGGTTGAATGTGTCAGGTTAGATCCAAGCAGCAGCAGTAACAACGTTAACAACAACAACAAAAACATGAAGTATTTTCTGCTGATCTAGGGGTGAGGGTTAGGATTTGTCGTACAGCTACCTAAATATAGATCTTTGAAAGAAATGACACGTCATGCTTTTCAAACGATCTACAGTTTAAAAAAAAAGTACCAAATGATATATGAGGTAATGTAACCATGCACCACGTGACGTTCGTTGCATTCATACAACATTTTAAAATCAATTAACACTTGTTGAGCTTGACATTGGGCCATTTAAAAGTCATCGGATCACTTTCAAATTTGTACCAGTGGTAGTCCATGATGGGAGATTTATATCTTTGGATGGCAAAAATGGGGGTCCACAGTCTAGGGCGCCCTCTAGAGTTGTCTTGGTTTCGTTCGAAAAAAGCATGTTGTCAGTAAATGAATCCCTGACAATATCATATTTGCATGAATATAATTTTTTTCAGGTCATTTTGATTTTTTTATTAATATGGTGTTTATATTCATGTCAAATAATAGGAATATTTGTGTTTATTTCAAGATTAACAATCAAAAAAGAAAATTGCCATATTTTTTTTCAAATTTTTTGCTATTTCTCCTTTTAACTTTTTGAAATAACTTGACGAAAGATAAACCTATTCATTCATCAAATAGATGAAAAAATGGGGTCGCCATACAAACTTTTCATATATTTTACATCAAAGTCGCATGGTTACAATGCATTCCAATGTATTTCAATGGGTATTTATGGTATCTTGTTGTCACATTGGTTGCCATGGAAACAGTAAATAGCGGCAATCGTTGTTGTAACAAATGCTCCCTCCTAATAATAATATGAGATTTGGTTGGAAAACTATAAATGTGTGTAACTATAGTTACCATAAAAGAATACAACTTGAAACATACACCCCGCGAGAAACCAAGATGGCTTCCCCCTATTACAATTACTGGAGGTATGATCAAACAACCATAACATAACAATGTATGTATGTATGGATGGATGTATGTATATGTATGTATGTATGTATGTATGTGTGTATGTATGTATGTAAGTGCATCACCACCAATCTGCCTTGCAACCTGAGAGGATGCAGTAAAACTTGAATAGGTAAAGGCTACGTACAGCAGTCAAAGTACACAAAGCAAGAAACAGAAGACTTGATTTGATCCAATCATTCAGAGACCATTTTTATCCGGGGTTTTTTCAGATTTCAGTTTTGCTTCCTCTTAATTTCATTGTTTCCTTATTTTAACAAACTACTTGTATTTTATTTTTGGATGTGATATTATAAGAGTTTTGTAATATTATTCAAGCAAGCAGCTTGTATAGAAATGAATAGAACTTATAATCGACTTACCATCTCTCTTACCATATACCAACAAATGGATCGTTTGAACATGTTCATAAGAACCACTTTTAAAGACACGTGACCTGACAAATCTTACCAAGTAGAAATTTTGTCAAAATTCCAGAACACTATATCAATTATCTTGAGAAATACGAAAATGGTGATGATAATCACTATTATCTTCTTTACAATGCGTGAACATTCAGTCATAATGAGCCTAGTCGAATTCATCAAAAATCTATGTACGCTCATCATGGTACACGTATTAGTATATTTATGATAAAAATATGGCATTCCCATCAAGACAATATAAAGCATATATTATTGTAATTCCATCTAGATCAACTGTCTGCCCACAATCGAATCTTGTATACTGAAATGAAAAGAACAGTTATACGTTACATGTTTTACATAAGGAGGTATTATTGTTGCTGGTGGCAGAATGAGCACGGCGCCCGATTCTGACATGGCATTGTCTGTGAGAAGGAAAGGGACGTTGTCAGAATCGTGGCAGACCTACTCCGTCTAACAGCTGGACTATTTCAGCATAATTATTGCCTGCTGACGGAGTACAGGTCCCGCTTACACACCGTCTGCAAGCAGGATCAGTTATATCACAGTGTAATTTGGGGCACCGTGTTAAAGGTTAATGTCCCTTTAGTTAAATTTGGAAAAACTCACCAAATTTCGACACTCTTTTCTTGAACTGTAAGAAGATACACCTGTACGGCGGCCCAGAGATGACATAGAAACAATACATTTGTGGAAGAAATAATACATTTTTTGAGAGCAAAATATTCAGTACAAGGATAAAAAATTTGTTTCATATGACAAAACATTATTTTTTGGTTCAAAATAGAAATATCAAAGCAAAAAGTTCAAATTTGTAAGACAAAACTTCCTTTTACAAAGCAGAAAATTTATTTGCATAACAAATTTTTTTACTTCATGAGCCCAAACAATTTTTTTTACAGATCCAAATTTTTTTTTTTTTTGAGGCCAAAACTTTTTTTTTTTTTTAGCTCTGGATGTGTATGCAACGAGATTTGAGACTAGTCTGAGATATACCGCAGTATCGTAATGGTCGCCGGTTGAGATGTATTCTCTATATATAGCGTAGTACCGTAATGGACAAGCTAAACACATCGCACGATAAAAATGTGAGAAATTGTTTGTGTACATTAGCTGTGTCCTCAGTCAAACACACGGTCAGTAATTAGTGATCTAGGAAACTCTGCATGGTGCTGTACCATAACATCGGTGACGGATCCAGATCATCTCTCCCAATTTCAACTTGTCCCATTTCAACTCGCCCAAGTGTCAACTCGTCCCGATTTCAGTGCATGGGATTCCTAGACTGAATGTTATATTTTTCAGTATCTGTTACGACAATAGAGGTCTGGTTTTCCTGCCAAAACAAGGGAGGGATAAACCATGGACCATAAACCAAACTGAAACGGTTTTTACGTCTTTGAAGACGTAGCGTCTTTTATATTTACTAAAATACATGCGCATGCACATCATATTGCAAAGATCTGTAAATTACTCTCCTACGTGATTTTGAATGAGTGGGAAGAAATTGGAGTTGACAAAGGGGCGAACTGAAATTGGGGCGAGTTGAAATTGGGAGGAAGTAAATCGAAATCCCATGTCGACTAATGGAAATTTATGAGTCCTTTAGGACCAGAGACTGTGTAGTGATTTTATTACAACCTGATTGTGTACGTCATGTCATTGACCTTGTGTGTCACATGTTTGTCATTGTTATTAGGGTCAGATCTAGAGTCAGCTGTATTTATAATTATGCAGCGCAACTACATTCGTTTTGGAAGCATACGCTCGATAGGTCAGCAGTGTCACCAGCGCTAAAGGGCGATTGATGGGGTCAAAGCACTAGATCAATCATTTGATTGTTAGTGTGTGCGTTTTCTCAAACCATTGATGTCTCATCGATGCTAAAATCATGTTTGTCAAGTTACAAGAAAAACAACAATGATAATTATCAGAAACCGTACAACCGATCGTGGAGAAAAAAAGTGAAACGCTACGTATACTTCTCGTATTTAAAAATGAGGCCACGACCGTTTTACCAGTGGAGAATCGACAGTGAAAACAAAAATACTTCTTCTTCACTGGGCCATGACCCTGCGACTGGTCGTGGACAGCAATGGAGCCCCCGGCCGGCCGCGGCCATTACATATCCCTGTATCAGTATAGTAACGTCCTGCCAATTTAAAATTATTGAATTTATAGTTTGTTTTAAAGCCTACAGTTCAAATTGCAACAAATCATACAAGTTGTATAAAGACTATCTACATTGTGTCCCCATGAAAGAAGTATCCATGGTAACATTAATAAGATTTCAATGAGAGGTTCTACCAAAATCAAAATACATCTAGTAGCTACAGCTTTTGGGCCTCACAGTGTGTGCAACGCCATTTTATCATGTGGCTAGGTACGTATACTGCATGCCGTGTTCAGTGGATCAACAGGTACTGATATGATATGAGTTATTTCCTTTTTCATAGTGACCATACTCCAGAATATAACACTAGCAATTTCCTTACATGAAATCAACATTTAACTGTTTCAACAATGTGAGAATGAAATATAAGGTGCGAGATCAATATATATTTCAAATCAATGTAGGATGAAAAATTAAATTCTTTAACTTTTGGGGTGTTTTTTTAGTTGTCTAGTTCTCATCCTGCAGAAACGATTTTACTTTTTAATGGGTCTGTTTGTACCCCTAAACATGCAATTATTTCTTTTTTAAAAATATTTCCTAAATTGAGAAATGCAAGAATTTTCACTATAGCACAGCACTAAAATCAAGTGTCAACATAAGATCTATTTTTCCTCACTACATACTGGCTTTGTATTCATAGTATTACTACATACTGATTTGAAATTGGATGGACATTTTTAATTTTGGCCAATTAAGTTAGGGGGTGGGACTAAATGTTTTTAGCTTTTTATCCTACATTGAACTATTGACACCCCTAATGTGTTGATTTATCATACATAATTATGTACTGACAGAACTATCCCTTGGTACCCATGTGTTCCAGTATTATGAAATTTTGAGTCATGTGAATTGTGTCCAAAAATGTTGAAATTAGGGGTGGGGTCATAATTATGAATATTATGGCCACTTTGGCTTTGGGAGAAATACATAAACCCTACACATTAATAGTGCAGTTGATTTATCATACATATGAACTGACAGAAATATACCTTGGTGCCTGTGTGTTCCAATATTGTACAATGTCAAGTGATCTTTGTTCAAAATGTTGAAATTTTTATGGGGTGGAGGGTAGCATTTTTACTGGCATTTTAAAGTTAGCATTCACACAATGATTTTTGTTGTATAATCATTAAGAGGCATTAGTACATTATACATATGTGCCAAGTTGAACAAGCTCATTTTAATTTTTGTCAAAATTCAACAATATTTCATTAAAAAAATTCTGTCAAAATGTCCAAATTTAGATGGGGTGTGGGGTTACGATTTCAATTCCAGAATTTAAACGGACATGGTGACCCAATATTATTTTGTCATTGATAAATAGCTGGAATAATACATTGGACTTTTATCCTTTTTTGCAGTTTTCTTACATTTTTCTTTAAAAATCGTAAAGTAGCTGGGGATAAAATAACATAGCATTTTATGAAATAATGAAAAGAAATTACAAACAAACATGTCTGGACATAATACACATTGCACTAAAATTTGTAAGTTCATTACGTGCTCCAGGGATAATCTTTAACTGCCAAAAATTGTGATGTAGTTAATTGTTGTAAATCTACTTATTTTGACCCAAAACAACATGTGTAGATACAAGAAACGGTCATTATCTTGAAAACAAAGGTTAAGGTGGTGACATAGCATTTTCTTTGCATTTATTTTTTACATATTCAGATATCACTGCTTAGGTATGCAAAGTATAAAAAAAAATCTATCGACTTTTTTGAATTTGACACCTCCCCCTTAATGAGCTTTTCGTCTGCCATGTCGAATTATACGTCACTCTGTATTTGCATAACAATAGACTTTCGTCAGCGTTCGTTCTGAAATGTGTTATGTTTTCGGCTGTTTTCGTTCTAAAATTTGCATACGTCCACTTTCGTCGACGTAAAATATTGACAAAAGATAATGAGTTTCGTCGATTTATACGACGCATTTTATTTGCATAAGGATATCATTTTTTTCCCACTGTCTACACAGTCAAGTAACTTGTTTTGTGAATGTGCATAAAGCCGATGAAGCGAAGAAGCCGAGAACAAATAAATAACCGATCTCCACTCCAAAAGTGTTGCAAAAAGCTGTGAAACCTTAACAAATGTTGATGTAGTCATGACGTATACTATTCGACGATCGGGTCGTTGTGTTATTGTCGACCAGCACCATTACGAAACCCACTATACATCCTTTATAACTGGCTATCAAGGTATCAATAATAATAAAAGTGTTCATGATCACAATATTCCGAGTCCACCCCTGTCATAAATTCTGGTCGTTTCCTATTTGTGCAAACAATTGCCTGTTCTGATGACGTTGGACCCTTATTCCACGTCTTACTACAGGGCGAATAATGTAAATGTCTTGTAATTTGCACGAACACGATCTGCTATCAGTTGATACTTGTTAGCACACTGGCCCATAGCTTCCAAAATCAATTGACGTTCGGTACGTGTCACAGGAACCCGGATAGCACGTCCGCACCAGGCCATTTTTTACTAATTCTAACATATGTTAACATGAATTCCATATTTAAAAAGAATTAGAAGGAAAGTGAGCAGATGGTTCAAATCATGAAAAATAATTGCGTTCTCGTTTCAATCTTGCAAGCCCATCAACCAATCGCCATGTTCTTTTAATTCATAAACACCTGCAAACAGATGTACAAGAAAATGTATTGACAAATCTGTAAGCTTGTGATAATGAAATGCAAGTTACTTGACAAAGGAAACATTCTCTTTCGCCCACTCGGGCTGAAGACGTTAAATATTGTGAATAGATTAATGAGGTTTCAGTTGATTTATACGTGTCATGTCATCTATTCATGCTTACGTTCGTATTTGCATATCAATAGTTTTTCGTCTGCATGTATCGTTCGTCTACGACGCAATTTGATCGTGTTGTTATCGGTGCATCGAATTTCAAATCGCGTTAGTTTGTGGGTCCAATACTTCTATTATTTTGTTATATTCAGACGTTGAAGATGAATCCATTTTCTGTTAATTTGTCAAAAGTACATTTTTTCTTTGAGAACTGAGCTTCCTCCAGCGTCTTCACATCAGTGGAACCAAATTCCAACAAATTTAAATAATTGATGTGTACGTATTGTGATTTGTTTATGATAATTTGTGTAAAAACAATGTCTGATAAAAAATTACATACAATACTGTATTTCAGGCTATTGGATCACCATAATATTCGGATTTATTACAAATTTCGGCAATTATTACAAACGTCGGTTTTATTACATGAAAAACGTGATTTTTTATTACAAATAATAAAATTGTGGATTAATAATAACACCATATAAACTGATTATCAATTAAGTACTAAATAATGATATAAAGCTGCCAATTAATGGTAAAATAATGACAATATCATCAACAAATTATGAAATATTGAATTAATAAGTACAAAATAATGATAACACTAATCATTAAATAAAGATAAAAAATTACATTATTATCACAAAATGAATAGTAACTACAAAATAACGATAAGACTGTCAATTAATGATACAATAATGACAATATCATTCAAAAATATGAAATATTCAATTAATAAGTACAAAATAATGGTAAAACCATAAACTAATTATTGTATGATTATTATTATTTCACAATAAATTAAGGTTTTTAAAATCATTTTTCATTATGTAAACATTATTTAATGGTCACAGTGTGATCGGGATTTCACATTATTTATTGCAGCGATATTGACATTTTTATTTCTATGTCATCAATCATGCCATCATGTTCAACTCAACACATCGTAAACTATGTTCCCGGGCCTCTCCTGTGTCATTTCTTCGAAGTTCCCCAGTAAAGGGCTGATAGTAAATAATAAGCACTCAAAGAATGAAATGGCGCCTTCAATGCTGAGCAGTTTGCTCCAAGATATTCGGGCTTTAGTTTGAACTTTAGACTTTGAAACTGAGGTCAACTAGTTGATAATTTATGCAAAACAGTTTCCACACAGGGAGAACTTGCGTATCTAGCTGTAACCTTGAATATTCCCAATGGTGTTTTCGATAGCATAAATAAAGCCATTATCATTTTAAGAGCTAGAGGAGGCGATCAGGCTAAAAACGTAAACATGTACTACGAAGGTCAATTCAAGCTAAATAACGATGGTAAGATAGCAATGCACGATTAGCCGACATCTACATCGGATTTTAATCAGATTGTAGCACTGACTATACTTATACAAAATGACTTAAAAATAAATGTTTTCAACGATTGTTTAAAATTTTCAAGTGATTGAACTGCCCTGAGTTGTGCCGGCAAAGTGTTCCATAAGTGTGGAGCACAGATTGAAAACGATCGACCACCGTAAAAAACTAGGTTTTGTAGGTTAATAGCACCACTCGAAGTAGAACGGAGGGTGCGACCAGAGCCTCGGATTGTCAACAGCTCTTCTAAGTCACTGTGCCATGACCATACGACCGGTCGTGGAGAAAAGTCATTGGAAAATACACGCCACGACCATACGACCGGTCGTGGAGAAAAGACGGTGTAAAAAATACATGCCTATTTTTTCCAATGACTTTTCTCGACGACCGATCGTATGGTCGTGACATGTATTTTTTCCAATGATTTTTCTCCACGACCGGTCGCGTATGGTCGTGGCCCACGACCATACGATCGGTCGTCGAGAGAAGTCATTGGAAAAAATACATGTCATGACCATACGATCGTATAAGGTACTGTTATCCACGACCAAAATTTGGTCGTACGACCGGTCGTGTAGCGTAGGCATTGAAAACAGTGGTTCATTTTGGGGCGGGAAAAGCAAAGACAGAGTCCCTGTGGCATCAAACATTCGAAACTTAACTTCATATAGATCGTCTGTCGATCCTAAATTCAGGGGAGACAGAAAAACTCGATTTTAGATTGAGCATAAATTGGTAGAATCCTCCTTGATTCCTTTCTCGATGACAACCCGCCAAGTACCACTGCGGGCACTGCCATTTCGAATAAGAAATCACGCACAAAGGATTGTAGGGGCAAAATTAATTCGGGACATACACAGAATTAATTCAGCACATAGAAAAACTTAATTCGGAACATACATAAAATTAATTCTAGACTACATGAAATTAATTCTAGACTACATAAAATTAAGACCGGTACATAAAATTACTCGAAAACACATTTAATTAATTCAAGGAATACATAAAATCAATTGTAGACTACATAAACGTATTTACAGTATATAAAATTAATCAACTCACATTTAATTAATTCAAGGAATACATAAAATCAATTGTAGACTACATAAACGTATTTACAGTATATAAAATTAATCAACTCACATTTAATTAATTCAAGGAATACATAATATTAATTGCAGCAACCATACAAACTAATTCAAGGAATACATAAAATTAATTCTAGACTACATAAAAATAAGTCCAGTACATACAATTAATCAAAACATGTGTAATTAAGTCAAGGAATACATAATATTAATTGCAGTTACTATAAAAATTGATTATAGTCCACATGAAATTAATTGAAAACACATTTAATTAATTCAAGGAGTGCATACTATTAATTGCAACCATTATAAAAATAAATTCTAGACGACATTAAACTAATTCTAACACATTGAAATAATTTGGGGAATATATAATATTAATTACAGCAGTAGTTTTATTATTTCTACATAATTGTGACCAGAACGGGCCGCCATAAACTCCCACGCATTGTTGATATACATGTAGTATAGTACACCACTGCCTTCAATGGCGGCCACTGAAGGCATCGCTACCTTGGAAAGTTGGTCCGGACGTTGTGGAGGTCGACTTTTGTACGGTTGCTATAGCGCTGCATAGGAGCTTACAATTTACAATGGTGAGGTTTTCATTTGTCCATTGGCGGTATTGACAAGAGGTGGCAAACTAGTTTACTAAATACAGAAATACAATAAATTAATACATAAACTTGCTGGCGCTCACTGATAGACATGCTTATAAGCTACTCCACCTGCTTGATTACGTACACATGTACTGATATTTTGGGTTCATTTACTAGCCCTTTGGTCTAAAATCGGGTCTGTTTTTTCGAGCTGAAGAGGCTACAACATGGAGTTCACGCTATATTATTTTCAATATTGCTAAGCGCGTGGTCATGGTTGCTAGGGCCAATCATGATAAACAATTCTCAATCTAAACACCACTAAGATCATTCCCATTAAATTTCAACCCATTCTACTCAATTATTTTGGAATTCCAAATTTTTGACCAAAAGGACGAAATTTCATACCTAATTCACATATCACTGATGGGATCATCATGTCATGAACAGTTCTGGAGTCTACATTTTTTACCAAAGATCATATTTTTCAAATCACCCAAATCATCACCCATCGGTGGTAAGATCAGTTTGTTTTGAACAATGTCCCAACTAGACACCCAAGGTAATCGGTCCAGTGGTATTTGACTTTAAGTTGTTTACACACACACACACACACACACACACACACACACACACACACACACTTCAGCTCAGTTGAGCTAAAAATTAAAACATTGCAAATTGTTCTTGAATAGTGTGTGCAAATTGCATGAATTTCGGTTTTTGTTGAAATGTTGTCCAAGTTCCCGATATTTATAGTACTTTTTATTAGTAACTCTCTTATGTAAAATGTTAACGTCTGTACATCCCATCATACGCAGTTTTCCCAATCCATCGATGTGGAATTCAATGTGTCCCATTCTGTTGTAAACTGGGTCAAAACCAACGCTCCTGGTTGTACTGGTTCGAGCCATGAAAAAATTATCTGTGCCATCAGCGTAGAAACATTCGGGAAATTCTTTTACAGCATGGTATTTCTTGTTACTGAGAACCAAACAGTCTCCGTCATCATTTTCATAGTTATTAGTAACTTCAAGTGTACGACAACCTAAGCAATCTGTGTTCGTTCGGCGTTTACCGTTCGCATCTCCAAACGTCCCACCGACAACGTCAATTGTCAAGTTTGGATGTTTGAATTTTTCGAGGAAATTTTCAAGGTGAGTTCCTTCAGTGAACACAAAGTCGTCATCTACCCAAACAAAGTACTTGGTTCTTACCTGACTGAGTGCTAAATTTCTACCAGCAAACCATCCTTCTGCAAAAGGCATAATGTAATGCTTTACATTAGGAATGTTAATTTTTTCAGGAACCTCGGAATCGTCGGCGACAATGATGGCCATATTCGGATAAAATTTATGTATGCTAGATATTAGTGTTTTGACTGAACCATACCGTTCAAACGTTTTTGTGATAATAGTTACCAATGAGTTGATATCACCGGAAGGGCCTGGGTCGTACAACGTTGGTACTGCCGGTTTTTTTATGTGAACGTGAACAGCGATATCAAAATTTAACATTGTGATATAGATTATATCTCTTGTATTGATATCATAAACTGTGCTTTTATAGTTTAAATTTGCCAAAACTGTATTGAGAGCATGTAGTCCATCCTTGTTAGCTGTGATAATCATTTCGGTAGAGTCATTTCCACTAACTCCCACACTCGTATTACCCTCATGTTTGAATACAACTAACACTCCCTTCAAATTTTTACATCTTAGCACAATCCGAAGCTGTTGATCTTCAGGTAGGAAATCAGCGATAGCGACGTGTAATCGTAGACCATGTAGACGTGTTGACTTGAGTGGTTGAACGGTAACACCACCTGCAGGATATCGTAGTGGTGTAAAGGCTTCACACATCATCAACGGATCGCTGGATTGCCTATGCTGTCTATTCCACTCTGTCAATTCACGTTCTCGCCGTAGTTTTGCCGAAGAATTCAACTTGTCTGTAATCTTCGTGTTCGCACATTTGCATGGTGACTCAATCTGATCGTCTTCTTTTCCAACAGAAATATATTTAGAAATCGGTGAAAAAATTCTCATGTGTGGGTTTCTTTCGAAATATGCTTGATTTGGTCGAGGTCCAGAGTGGCTGTTTTTCACAATTCTCCATTCCATGTCTTCAATGGTGGTATACCAAACCGTGACGACAATACCAATTATACCAAATAAAAGTAGAATAAGCCACGTTGTACGAAACGCTACAGTCCCCATGGCGTACAACCTAAACACCTAGAACGTCACAATTCCTATGCAAAGGTAGATACTATAACCAGGTATTATTTTTCCTGTGTAAATTTTCACTTGAGAACACGACATTTCCGTAGAACTTAACAATTTTACCCTTTAGTGTCGATTTGTGTTGAAAAGGGGAGATGGTGACGCGTTTCACATGAATAGCGAGGTTCAACAATAGGCCTATACCACTATTATTAGATCTAGACCAAGACCTATTTAATACTAAGTGTCTGCACATACATTGGTGTCCTTACCCTACAAACTTTGGACAGACGTTTGTACATACGACCTAAATACATGCACCTGAATTGGTAATGTACTACGTAAGTGGTTTAATACTACTAAGCATTGCTGCTATCGTCTGTGTCGTTCAGATTCTAGATACGGCCATGTTCAAAGAAGGAAAGGTGGTGTGGTGGTTGGGGTTTTTGTTTGTGTTTTTTTTTGCCTTTTTCAAAACTGAAAACAGATCGCGACAAATCGACACGATTGGTGAATGCATGGGACGATTTTTCAGTCAACAAGACCACCAAATTTAACATATATTTGTTTTCTCCACCTTGTTCGAGAAAAAGATCATACATTGGAAAACCTGCGACAGCATCATCAGAAAAGGGATGAGACACTTAGTTGAATTACGTACGATACATGGAAATAATTCAGTTGGGTGCGTATCGGTACACGGTCTCACGCCAGCTTACCGATCACAGTGTTCATCACGCTGTTTGGTTATGTTTGGTTAGGCCTACATTTGGTACAAATGACAATAGTTCATGTTCACAATACTTACCTGCAATTCTTTCTTTCCTTCAAAATGTTAGTGATCATATACAGTACAGTGACCATTTATAGAATCACAAAATGCTACATGTTTGAACATTTTGGGTGGTAATGTAGAACAATCAGTGCCGAATGCTGGCTTTTTTGCCAAGTTAGGGGTACAGCAAAACGATTTTTTTTGAAAATCCTCCAGCCTGTATTTTATGCAAGCTCCCCGGATCATTGCCCTAACCTAGAATGAACAAAATGTATTAAATGTATTTTGTACAAGCATCCTTGATGACCGCCAGCCGACCCTAGAATGTATTTTGTGAACTCTTAGAATGTAAAAAATATATATTACATGTATTTCACGCAAATTCCTGGACGCCCGCCCACCGAAACTATAGTGTATTTCGTACAATCATAAACTGTAAAAATGTACTAATTGCATTTCATGCAAGCTCTCTTGAACATCGTCCGCCCCCAGATTGTATTTCATGCAACCATAGAATGTAAAAAATATATTGAATGTATTTCTTGTAATATTTGTAACTTCTGTCAAAAAAATATCAAACGTGTTAAGAGTAAAATGTAAACCAGATTTAAACTGAATGCCTCCCACAAGTGCAAAATCATAGGTTTTTGGGTCAACATACATTGTTGGAATACAAAATTGTAAACTATAGCTATTCTACATGACGTATCCCTTACTTGGAAAATTAATTATATGAAACTAAAAGCTTGTACAGTTAACATATTGCCTAATTATTTTTTTTTTAAACATTGATTATGCAGATTAACCATATATATATATATATATATATATATATATATCTCTCTCTCCATATATATATATATATATATATATATATATATATATGGTTGATGTATGTGCCAAATTGTATGGAATTTTAAACATAGCATTTCCAAAGATACAGCTTAATTACTGAAGATCATTAATTATTCAAACAACTCAATGGGGGGGGGGTTAAGAAAAATTGAGCATTCAGGGGGGGGGGGGCTATGAAAGTTCTGATGATCTAGAAGGGTGCTCCAGAAATATTATGCTCAGCTCATGATTTGAACCAAATGAAACATCAGGATCGGTCGTTTACTGAGTAAATTTAAAGATTTCTCGCTGTTTTGCCACAATACCTTCTAAAGCCTATATTCAGCGAAGAGTTGGGTGACAGCCATGCGAATGTATTTGTATATGTCTTCCTCTGTGGGCATATCTCTAGACTCTTGTGTCTGTCTGTCTGTCTGTCTGTCTGTCTCTCTCTCTCTCTCTCTCCATGTTTAAATATTCAAACTTCAGGAGCAGTCGTTTGCCTTGTACTTTGCAAAATTGTACACTTCATTTGCCTATTATACAGTTAATTATGAGGCAGTCAATAGCTAAGTGAATGTGTGTGTGTCAAACTATCTCTGTACGTAATAAGTTTAAAGTGCAGATAATATAGCCATACTAGTACTGTTGTAAAGTAATGTATTGAGCTAAGTAAAATTGGGGTATGATGACAAATTTAAAGTATTCTATGACTTGACCCTCCCCACTAGCTATCATGGATGATGCTGTTTATGCTCAGAATCAAGATTGAAAGAGAAAACCCTGCTGGCTAAGTATCGCCAAGTATAGGTTACAGCCCAATGTGAGATCTTTTTCATAAAGCCCACATATATTTGTAAAGGATTCTCTCATTGTTCACGGTATGGACACTGGTTGATTTCCACTGTTAGTTTCCATATTAGTTA
The DNA here is from genome assembly GCF_964340395.1 of Glandiceps talaboti. Lineage (NCBI taxonomy): Eukaryota > Metazoa > Hemichordata > Enteropneusta > Spengelidae > Glandiceps > Glandiceps talaboti. The sequence goes on along the minus strand of NC_135558.1, from coordinate 19,616,244 downwards.
CCATATACTCTACATCTCTGGCAAGTGGAGCCGGGAGGAGGGGGGGGGGTTACACATTAAAATATATGTAGCCGGGAGGGACTACAGAAATTATTGGGTTCATTTCGGGGGGGGGGGGATTATTTTGAGTGCGCAAAGTGGGGGGAATGCGAAAACAATTTTGACTAAACTAATTTCACCCCAGTCCCCCCACCCGCCCTCGCCGTAAATTCTGACCCGAGCCTTATTGCAGCTACCAACTCACAAAGTACTGGTATCATCAAGTACTTCTTTATTCTCTGGTAATTCTAAGGGTCTATTTGTCGTTGGGTCAGCGAGCTTTCATCATTCAAATTTTGTAGCTTACGCCCAAACAAAAGGTCAAAGAGTAGCCTCGTTGAAACATCCATTGTATATGTAGTCGACCAACCTTCAAGGGCTGATCATATGACAAACAATCTCAACTTCATGACGCACTCTATGCTGACATTGCTGCTACCTTGAGGTGTTGAGGATTCCGTTGCTGCTACTACATCAGCTGTTGATACAGATAATGAATTTGACTTGGATCATGTGATTCAGAATTTAGAGAATCAAACAATGGGGGAGGAGAAGACTGATCTCTTGGAGATTGCAGATAATGTGAATGATTCATTCACCCGTAAATTATCTACAATCTATGTACCTAGACCTGTATTTGTATTGAATGAATACAATACATTCAGTGAATAAGAGATCCGATGAGAGAATGAATTTTCATGACCTCTGGGTCAGTTACAAACTTTAGAAAAAAAATTCTACTCACCGTCAGGGGCAAATAATAATATTTTCATGAAATAAAGAGTTGATAAAACAATTCGATATTCTTTCTTTTATTTAGTGCATCAAAATATAT